>NW_024470578.1:0-192014 GCF_017639515.1 Carcharodon carcharias | reverse complement strand
GGGGGGTGGGTGGGTGGTGGGTTTAGGGACATAATCTCGGGGGGTTGGGGGGCTGGGTGTGAGGTGGGTTTAGGGACATAGTCACAGAGGGGTGGGTGGGTGGTGGGGTTAGGGACTTAGTCTTGGGGGTGTGTGTTGTGGGTTTAGGGACATAGTCTCGTGGGGGTGAGGGGGGTGGGTGGGTGGTGGGTTTAGGGACATAGTCTCCGGGGGAGTGGAGGGCGGTGGGTGTGTGGTGGGTTTAGGGACATAGTCTCGGGGGGAGTGAGGAGGTGAGTGGGTGGTGGGTTTAGGGACATAGTCTCGGGGGGAGTGAGGGGGTGAGTGGGTGGTGGGTTTAGGGACATAGTCTCGGGGGGGGGTAGGGGGGTGGTGGGTGGGTGTTGGGTTTAGGGACATAGTCTCGGGGGGAATGGGGGGGTGGTGGGTGGGTGTTGTGTTTAGGGACATGGTCTCGGGAGGAGTCGGGGTGGTGGTGGGTTTAGGGACATAGTCTCGGGGGGAGTGGGGGGGGTGGGTGGGTGGTATGTTTAGGGACATAGTCTCGGGGGGAGTGGGTGGGTGGTGGGTTTAGGGACATAGTCTCGGGGGGAGTGGGTGGGTGGTGGGTTTAGGGACATAGTCTCGGGGGGAGTGGGTGGGTGGTGGGTTTAGGGACATAGTCTCGGGGGGAGTGGGTGGATGGTGGGTTTAGGGACATAGTCTCGGGGGGAGTGGGTGGGTGGTGGGTTTAGGGACATAGTCTCGGGGGGAGTGGGTGGGTGGTGGGTTTAGGGACATAGTCTCGGGGGGAGTGGGTGTGTGGTGGGTTTAGGGACATAGTCTCGGGGGGAGTGGGTGGGTGGTGGGTTTAGGGACATAGTCTCGGGGGGAGTGGGTGGGTGGTGGGTTTAGGGACATAGTCTCGGGGGGAGTGGGTGGATGGTGGGTTTAGGGACATAGTCTCGGGGGGAGTGGGTGTGTGGTGGGTTTAGGGACATAGTCTCGGGGGGAGTGGGTGGGTGGTGGGTTTAGGGACATGGTCTCGGGGGGAGTGGGTGGGTGCTGGGTTTAGGGACATAGTCTCGGGGGATGTGGGGGGGGGGGGGTGGTGCTGAAATCTGAATAGAGATTTGCACAATTCTTTCTGTATCTGCTCAACCAAATTTGTACAACTGGAGATAACAATATGTTTGATCATTCACTTCAGTCATTACTCGTGACAAAACATTAATCTGAAACCCCCTGACCGACCATACAGAATAGCAGTTTTGTGTCCAAAACTTACTGTGTGGAGTTTAATGAGTGACCATGAAGGTGGTTTCTCCAAACCTCCTAGGGTTTCCTTCCTTCCTTCTCTCCCTCTCTAATTCCATTCACCTGCTCCGAGTGTGGGAAGGGTTTCACTCAGTCATCTGACCTGCTAACACACCAGCGAATTCACACTGGGGAGAGGCTGTTCAGCTGTACTTCTTGTGGAAAGAGATTCAGGTCTTCATTCAGCCTCATTGTACACCAGCAACTTCGCACTGGCGAGAGGCCATTCACCTGATCCAAGTGTGGGAAGGAATTCACTCAGTCATCCAACTTGCTGAGACACCAGCGAGTTCACAAGTGACTACAGAAGTTGGATTCTGCTGTTATTGCTGCTGTGTCTGGAATTCGCTGCCAGAGGAGGTGGTGGAAACAGGTACGATAGTGGTGTTTAAGAGGCAGCTTGACAAATACATGAATAGAATGGGAATAGAGGGATATGGACCCCAGAAGTGCAAAACGTTTTAGTTGATGGGCAATATGATCGGCGCAGGCTTGGAGGGCCAAAGGGCCTGTTCCTGTGCTGTACTTTTCTTTGTTCTTTGTTAATCACATCCAGGGCTGAACCATGTTCATTCTGACAGTTGGGGTTTGTTTCTGCTGATGTTAAAAATCCCTGTTACTGGGCTGGAGTTTAATATTCTGGATCATTTGCTGGTTGTGTTCTCGGGGCTGCAGTGTCCCTTTAAGAACCGCTGTCTCTGATCCTTCCCCATAATTCAGGAATTCTCATTAGAAATTAGTTTACCACAAGAGGGGGGGACAATGCAATAGTGATATTGTCACTAGACTAGTAATTCAGAGATAAAAACAGAAAATGCTGGAAAATCTCAGCTGGTCTGACATCATTTGTGGAGTGAGAAACAGAGTTAATGCTTTGAGTCTGTTTGACCCTTCTTCAGAGCTAAAGAGAAGTAGAAATGTGACAAAATGTATACTGTTTTAAGATGGTGGTTGCGGGGGTGGAGCAGGTGAAGCTGGATCGAGGGCCAGCGATAGGTGGGGCTAAGGAGAGATTGACAAAGATGTCATGGACAAAATGAAAGACGATGTAAAAGGGAATAAAACATGAATAAATGAATAAAAATGACAATAAGTGGATAAAAAATAAAATAAAATTTTTTAAATGGGTGAAAAAGGGAGGAGGATAGAGGAGAGAGTAGATGCCATGAAGTTGTTGAACTCAATGTTAAGTCCAGAAGGCTGTAAAGTGCCTAATCAGAAGAGGAGGTGCTGTTCCTCCAGTTGAGATTCAATGGAACATTGCAGCAGGCCAAGGACAGACATGTGGGCATGAGAGCAGGGTGGTGTGTTGAATTGGCAAGCGACAGGGAGGTCTGTGTCATGATTGCAGACAGACCGAAGGTGTTCCTCAAAGCAGTCACCCTGTCTGCGTTTGGTCTCTCCAATGTAGAGGAAACTGCATTGGGAGCAGAAAATGCAGTAGACTAAATTGAGGGAAGTGCAAGTGAAGTGCTACTTCTCTGAAGAGGAGTATTTGGCCCCTTGGACAGTGAGAAAGGAGATGATAAAGGTGCTGGTGTTGCACCTTTCACGATTGCATGCGAAGGTGCCTTGAGAAGGGGATGAGGTGTTAGGAGTGATGGAGGAGTTGACCAGGGTGTCCCAGAGTAGTCCCTATGGAATGCTGATGGGGTTGGTGAGGGGAAGATATGTTTGGTGGTGGCATCATGCTGGAGTTGGCAGAAGTGACGGAGGATGATCCTCTGAATGTGGAGGCTGGTGGGGTGAAAAGTGAGGACAAGGGGGACCCTATCATGGCTCCTTCCTTAGTGACTGTCTCCGTCTCTGACTTACCCCGTGTGGATTCAATTGAAGTGGCATCACTCATGTTTTGAATCCACCCAGGAAGAAAGGTATCTCCGGGACATAGAATGCTCCTCGCACTGCTGTTCTCACCTCACTTTGAGATCCACACTCAGTGCCATGCACCGTCGTATGTACACACTCGATCTTTCCCTCCAGCAGCACCGACCCATCCAATCTCAAAGCTCTCCTTGTCGCCAGTTTCATTTATTTATCACTTCCAGAACCATGATTGGGTTGCTCTCCCCCTCACTTTTCCCTCACCAGCCTCCGCTTTTAAAGGATCACAGTGATTCAGTGATGTTCAAAAGAACACAAGAAATTGGAGCAGGGATGGACCATTGATTGATAGACTAATGATTGAACCTGCTCCACCATTGAATGATCTTCCAGCTCCACTCTACTTTCACCCTACCCCCATATCCATTGATTCCCTGAGTGTCCAAGTATTTATGGCTTTCCACCTTGAGTGCTGTTATGATGGAGAACGATGGATTCAATTCAAGTTTTAATCTGGAAAATGCACAAACAAGGTGCACATGAATTGAAAATTCACTTCATCACTGCTTGACAATCATGTTAACTGAACTTTCCACTGGCCCCGTGCTAAAGTCTGGTCGTTCTCTGACTGTTTAAAAATAAGAGATCACCTCTTTAAAATGGAGAAGAGGTGATTTTTTCTCTCTCAGAGGATCATGATTCTTTGGAACTCTCTTCCTGAAAGTGTGGTGGAAGCAGAATCTTTGAATATTTTTAAGGCAGAGGTGGATAGATTCTTGATGAGCGAGGGGGGGTGATATATTACTGGCGGGAAGAGGGATGCAGATTTGAGGTGACTGCCAGATCAGCCATGATCTTATTAAAAGGTAGAACAGGCTCAAGGGGGCATATACCCCTTCTCCTACTGCTTGTTCGTATGTTCATATGTTCGTCTTTTACTAACAAAAACTAAGTTTAAAAGTTCTATTTACGGGAAGAAATATTTGGTTCGCACTGCGGACTAAGACTCCAGAGAGTTCACACTGAACTGTAGAGGATTGTTCTGCTATTTGCACCCAGGACAGAACTATAGCAGAAACCCATGCACTTTGTTTGTTATATCAATTGATAAATAATGTTATATCTTGACTCTGGCATCCAGTCGTCATCGGATCACAAACCATAATTTGCTGTGCAAAAGAAAAGGGCTTTCAATGGCGGCGGGACCACCCAGCATTCAAATGGGAGAAGAATGTGCCCTATCCTCAAAACAGCAGCTCCCTGCACATGCGCATTACTGTCGGTTTCATGAGCTTGCGCAGTGCTGGTCTGTGACTGTAGTTGCTCATCGCGGTTGCGAGAATGTTGAGTGGAGCAAACTAACAGAGTTAGTGTGTGTGTGAGGAGGAATGGAGCCAGCGGAGTGGGCAGGGAGGCTTCCTAAAGACACAGTACAGGCAGCAGATCCCAAGTAACAAGGCAGCGGTTTTGTGTTTGCAGAGAACGGGCCGCAAAAGTCTGGATTTCTCCCTTCGCCAGGCCCGGTGTAATGGCCGCCATCTTTATAGGGGGCAATGTGCAGCAGGGCGCATGCGCGGTCATCCTGGACCAGATAGCAGGAGGAGAGAATGTTGTGAATTTCTATCCTGGACTGACAGGGATGGATTTTGGAAACTCCTTTTACAGGGGTTAGAAGGGGAGAATTTACACACAGCAAACTCAAACCCAGAGAAATGTTTGTCTCTTAGTTTCTAATCTTGAATTTACAGTCTCCTTTTCCAATTCCTTTTACAGCAGGGCTGTAGAACTGAACCCAGCCAGAGCAGAGGGAGAGAGAAAACTGGGAGAGGAAAGAAATGGTGGAGATTGGATCTCTTGGTTTGGATTTCTCATCACAGGAAGGAGAGTGTGTGTGGGACTGTGATTTACAGTTTGGGATGGGGGAGGGGAGATGAGAGGAAGAAATATTCTGTAGCAAGTGGAATTGTCAATTACTAATTTCCATGCTGGACTGACAGTGATGACTTTTATTAACTCCTTTTACAGGGTCTTAGAGGGGAAGGATTTTCAGATGCTAAACATCATCAAATATTAAGATTTGTAGATTGGAAACGCAAACCAAACATCACATCAACATCTAACTGAGTCACTCGATTCATCAAGACCTGAATATAATTGACCTTTGAATGTGGAAGGGGAAATGTTTGACTGTTCTTTCTATGGGAAAAGATTTCAAACATCAGTGTGACTGGGAAAGCACCGAGACACACACACACCCGACTGAGAGTGTTCCAGTGAACTCACTGCGGAAACAGCTTTAACCAGTTACACAGCCTGAAGAAACATTGCACCATTCACAGTGGGGAGAAACTGTACACATGTTCTGTGTGTGGATGAGAAAATGTGAGAATGGTGTGAAGCTATTCAGTTATCCATCCCAGCTGGAATTTTATTGACGCACTCACATTGGGGCCAACACCATGGTGAAACCGTGGAAATGTGGAGACTGTGGGAAAGGATTCAATTATCCATCTCTGTTGAGAAGCCATCAACGTATTCACACTGGAGAGAAGCCGTTCACCTGCTCCATGTGTGGCAAGGGATTCACTCAGTCATCCACTCTGCTGACACATCAGCGAGGTCACACTGGGGAGAGGCCCTTCAGCTGCACTTACTGTGGTAAGAGGTTCAGGTCTTCATCCCACCTGAGTGGACACCAGCGATTTCACACTGGGGAGAGGCCATTCACCTGCTCCGTGTGTGGAAAGGGATTCACTGTGCCCTCCAACCTACTAAAACACCAGCAAATTCACACTGAGGAGAGGCCGTTCAGCTGCAGTTCCTGTGGAAAGAAGTTCAGGCATTCCTCCAACCTCACTGCACACCAGCGAGTTCACTCTGGGGAGAAACCACTCATCTGCTCTGTGTGTGCAAAGGGATTCACTCAGTCAGCCAGCCTTCAGTCACACCAGCGAGTTCACTCTGGGGAGAAACCATTCACCTGTTCTGTGTGTGCGAAGGGATTCACTCAGTCAGCCAGCCTTAAGTCACACCAGCAAGTTCACACCAGCAAGTTCACACTGGGGAGAAGCCATTCAGCTGCACTTCCTGTGGAAAGAGGTTCAGGTCTTCATCTAATCTTAAAGTACACAAGCGAGTTCACACTGGGCAGAGGCCATTCACCTGCACTGTGTGTGGGAAGGGATTCACTCAGTCAGCCAACCTACTGTCACACCAGCGTATTCACAAGTGACTGCAGGGATTGGATTTTGCTGTTACTGCTGCTGTTAGTCACATCCAGGACTGATAGTCAGATAGTATTAGCTTTGATTCTGCTGATATTAATATCCCTATAACTGGCTGGAGTTTAATTTTCTGGATCTGTCACTGATTATCTGAGCTGCAGTGTCCCTTTTTAAAAGCACCATCTGTGATCTTTCCTCTTAATTCAAGAACTTGATTACAATAAAATTATGAATTTTTACTTCAATCCTAAACTGACCTTTGGAGCAAAGACTACAATTCAGTGTCTGAGAGGTTCCACTGATTAACATCTCCAATTAGAGAGTGCTGATTAATCCTTGCTGACAATTCTTACTGACTTGTACATTCCACACAGAGATACCTCCATGATGAAATTAATTTATCAAGGAACATAAACAAAACAGTAAAATATTTTACATGCACATCGATAAAAGCTTCAGCAGTCAACACTGATATTGTTGAATCTTGGAAGGCGCTGAGTTCAATCATTTCTGACAGCAACATTTGGGAAAGGTGGAGCCCACAACAAAGACTGGTTTGAGACCCACTCAGCAGAGATGAATCTGTCATTGAAGCAAAAAGCAAAGCCTGCCTGATTACAACATAAACCCAACAACTAGAACATTATGTAACTTGCAAGTAGCTAAGACAGTTGTTAAAAGACAGGGAGATACTATGTAAATAAACACTGGAACAGCCGATGTCAAGAAATCCAAACTGCCTGTGACAATGGAAATCTACGTGCTGTGTATGATGGGATCAGGAGGGCCCTTGGTCTGACCATCACCAAATGGAGGGTGAAGTTCTCATTGACAGACGTAAACAGATGTCACATTGGGTTGAAACTGCTGTGAGCTGTACTCCTGTGAGAAGGACATCTCCCAGTCTCTGTTTGACTCCCTCCTGCAGCTTCCTGTCATGATTGGGTTGGACGAGGAACCCTCATCACGTGAGCTCGAAAAGGCCATTAATTGCTTAGCAAGCAGAAAGACACACGGCAAGGATGGAATTCCAGCTGAACTGCTCAAGCCCAGAAATTCCCATCTACTGTCACAGCTTCGTGACCTCCTCCTTCTCTGTTGGGAGGTAGGATCTATTCCACAGGACACGTGTGTGATTGAAGAATGACCACAATATACTAAAAGAAAGGTGACAGAGGAGATTGCAACAACTACAGGGACATCTCACTCCTCAGCATCACAGGGACGACCTTCACTAGGGTCAGGCCTAAAAGACTCCATCTACTTGCAGACCGAGTGTATCCAGAAGCACAGTGCGGTTTCTGTGCTGGCAGATCTACAGTGGACATGATCTTCTCCATACAACAGCTACAAGAGAAGTGTACAATTGGGATTGAATCTAAAAAGCTGCCAGCTTCTGTACTGAGAAAAGTGAAAGGTTATAATGACTGAGTGAAAGTAAACCTTTAAGTATGAATCACAATGAACTTGTACAATTGTAAAAGGCATCGAAAAGTTTGATTCCCTAAAGATAAGCTTCAGCCTTGAGGTTCTGTTCCGGAGCTCACAAGCTGTGGGAAGCTCCACCCTCTTTAACTCTTTTCAGTCTCAGAAGGTTGAAGCTCCTTTTGCCTGTGAAAGGGAACTTTTTCAGTTTTATTTTTCTACAGTTTTATTACCGTCATTTGGAAAGGTGCCTGGAGGAAGAAGAAAAAAATAACATTTGGGCAAAGCTGAGAAAAATATCTAGAGAATTGGAAAAACAAAGATTGAAATGGGGTTTGGTTCATCCTTGACCTGAAAATGAAGTTATATAAAGGTGACACAAGTGTGCTCATTTGAGAATGTTTCTTCAGCCCCTTTGCTAACAAGCTGAGAAGTTAACCCTTTCCACTGATAGCACGGTGACAATTTAAACAAAAGGCTTTGCTTTTTAAAGATTTGGCTTCATCCCATTTGTTATCATTCAAGACAAAGTGCCTGAGAACAGGAGATATGGGAGTGATCTACAATCTGATTGCAAGTCTCTGTACTTCTGTCTCTGATCTACAAACACCATATTATGTGAGTATTAAGTGGGACAATATAGATCTTCCAGTGCTCCTGAATGAGATAGAATAGTAATTCATGAAATGATGCATTAAGAATAAAAGATAAAGAAAATCACACCACCAGTTGGGAAATGGAATAATTCACCTGGGTATAGTTCAATGGAATAATCAATCTAATGTACATGTACATTCTAGTTAAAGTCAGGGAAGTGTAGATGAGAACAGTAAACAGAGATTTCTCTTGGTGATATTTGTGTCCTTGCCTCTGTATTTTAAAAGAAACTGAATTTGATAGTCTGGCCACTATCTGAGACTCCAGAAACAGGCAGGGTTAGATCAGCAAAGATCTTCAGGCAGACACCCCATTGATATTTTGATAAGATCACCTGAAAGACCAAGAGTAACTTGCATAGGTTGGCACATGCAGCATGGTATTGGGATACAGCGTGAGTGTGCAGATGTGATATGTTCCATGTGGTGTAATTAACATGTGGAAATGCATGGTGACCCTGCACTGAAGAGCAGGTCCCAGACATGCCCAGCTACTCGACAACAGAACAACATGGAGTGATTATTGTGGAAAATTGAATGAGTCATTTTAAATCATCAGGACATTAACACACACTCCATAGTGAAACTAACTATAAAACAATCAGCATTGAATTAAACACACTCGTATCTATTAAACGGAATGAAGTTAAATTGAAGCGGGAAATAGAATCTGGATTTAGAAAATATCCACAAGGTGGATGCAGGTGAACAGAGAGCCGGAGAATCTTTAAAGTCCGTGCATGAACTTCTGTTTGAACCAGATATATTTACGACATGCCAATAATTTAGAATTGTGTGAGATGATCAACAGCTGGGGAGGATGAATCTGTAAGATCATAAGACATAGGAGCAGAAATTAGGCCATTCGTCCCATCGAGTCTGCTCCGCCATTCAATCATGGCTGATAAGTTTCTCAACCCCATTCTCCCGCCTTCTCCCCGTAACCTTTGATCCCCTTACCAATCAAGAACCTATCTATCTCAGTCTTAAATACACTCAATGACCTGGCGTCCACAGCCTTCTCTGGCAATGAATTCCATCGATTCACCACTCTATGGCTAAAGATGTTTCTCCTCATCTCTGTTCTAAAAGGTCTTCCCTTTACTCTGAGGCTGTGCCCTCACGTCGTAGTCTCTCCTACTAATGGAAACATCCTCCCCACGTCCACTCTATCCAGGCCTTTCAGTATTCTGTAAGTTTCAATCAGATCCCCCCTCATCCTTCTAAACTCCATCGAGTATAGACCCAGAGTCCTCAAAGTTACTCATATGTTAAGCCTTTCATTCCTGGGATCATTCTCGTGAACCTCCTCTGGACCCTCTCCAGGGCCAGCACATCCTTCCTGAGATATGGGGCCCAAAATTGCTCACAATATTCTAAATGTAGTCTGACCAGAGCCTTATAAAGCCTCAGCAGCATATCCCTGCTTTTATATTCTAATCCTCTCAAAATAAATGCCAACAATGCATTTGCCTTCCTAACTACCGACTCAACCTGCAAGATAACCTTAAGAGAATCCAGGACCAGGACTCCCAAGTCCCTTTGCACTCCAGATTTCTGAATTCTCTCTCCATTTAGAAAATAGTCTATGCCTCTATTCTTCCTACCAAAGTGCATGACCTCACACTTCCCCACGTTGTATTCCATCTGCCACTTCTTTGCCCATTCTCCTAACCTATCCAAATCCTTTGCAGCCTCCCCGCCTCCTCAATATTACCTGTCCCTCCACCTATCTTTGCATCATATGCAAACTTAGCCAGGATGCCCTCAGTTCCTTCATCTAGATCATTAATGTATAAAGTGAAAAGTTGTGGTCCCAACACTGACCCCTGCGGACCTCCACTAGTCACCGGCCGCCATCCTGAGAAGGACCCCCTTATCCCCACTCTCTGCCTCCTGCCAGACAGCCAATCTTCTATCCATGCTAGTACCTTGCCTCTAACACCATGGGCTCTTATCTTACTGAGCAGCCTCCTGTGCGGCACCTTGTCAAAGGCCTTCTGGAAGTCCAAGTAGATAACATCCATTGGCTCTCCTTTGTCTAACCTACTCGTTACCTCCTCAAAGAATTCTAACAGATTTGTCAGGCATGACCTCCCCGTGATGAAACCATGCTAACTTTGCCCTATTTTATCATGCACTTCCAAGTATTCTGAAATCTCATCCTTAATAATGGACTCTAAAATCTTACCAACGACCGAGGTCAGGCTAATTGGCCTGTAATTTCCTGTCTTTTGCCTCACTCCCTTCTTAAACAGGGGGGTTACATCAGCGATTTTCCAGTCCTCTGGGACCCTCCCTGACTCCAGTGATTCCTGAAAGATCACCACTAACGCCTCCACTATCTCTTCAGCTATCTCCTTCAGAACTCTGGGGTGTAATCCATCTGATCCAGGTGATTTATCCACCTTCAGACCTTTCAGTTTTCCTAGCACCTTCTCCTTGGTAATGGCCACCATACTCACCGCCGCCCCCCCGACTCTCTTGAACTTTGGGGATGTTACTCGTGTCTTCCACCATGAAGACTGATGCAAAGTACCTATTCAGTTCCTCCGCCATTTCTTTGTTCCCCACTACTACTTCTCCAGTGTCATTTTCCAGCGGCCCAATGTCCACTTTTGCCTCTTTCTTAACCTTTATATATCTAAAAAAACTCTTGCAATCTTCTTCTATATTACTGGCTAGTTTACCCTCATATTTAATCTTCTCCCTCCTTATTTCTTTTTTAGTTGTCCTCTGTTGGTCTTTGTAGGCTTCCAAATCCCCTGGTTTCCCACTGCTCTTCGCCACATTGTATGCTTTCTCTTTAGCTTTTATGCTGTCCCTGACTTCCCTTGTCAGCCATGGTTGCCTCGTCCTCCCTTTAGTATGCTTCTTCTTCCTAGGGATGAATTTTTGCTGTGTCTCCCAAATTACTCCCAGAAACTCCTGCCATTGCTGTTCCACTGTCTTTCCTGCTAGGCTCATCTCCCAGTCAATTCTGGCCAGCTCCTCCCTCATGCCTCTGTAGTTGCCTTTATTCAACTGTAATACCGTTACATCTGATTCCAGCTTTTTCCTCTCAAATTGCAGGGTAACTTCTATCATATTATGGTCACTTCCTCCTAAGGGTTCCTTCACCTTAAGCTCCCTTATCAAATCTGCCTCATTACACATCACTAAATCTAGAATTGCCTGTTCCCTAGTGGGCTCCACCACAAGCTACTCCAAAAAGCCATCTCGTAGACATTCCACAAATTCCTTTCCTTGGGATCCACTACCAACCTGATTTTCCCAGTCTACCTGCATATTGAAATCCCCCATGATCACTGTAACCTTGCCTTTATTACACGCCTTTTCTATCTCCTGGTATATCTTGTGCCCCACATCCTGACTACAGTTCGGAGGCCTGTACATAACTCCCATTATGGTTTTTTTACCTTTTCAGTTCCTCAACTCTACCCACACAGATTCTACATCTTCTGACCCTACTTCATTTCTTGCTATCAATTTAATTTCATTTCTTACTAACAAAGCAACCCCACCCCTCTGCCAAACTGCCTATCTTTTCGATAGGATGTATATCCTTGGATATTTAGCTCCCAGTCCTGATCCCCTTGCAGCCATGTCTCCGTGATGCCCACCACATCATACCTGCCAATTTCAATCTGCGCCACAAGCTCATTTACCTTATTTCGTATACTGCGTGCATTCAGAAACAACTCCTTCAGTCTTGTATTTCCCTTCCCCTTTCTCATTGTCGTCCCTTTATCTGATGTGCTTGAAGTTAGATTCCTAGCCCTTTCCAAACACTCTGTCCTATTTTGTGTTCTGAGGACTTTAATATCCTCTCCTGGGCTCTCCTTTCTTTTCAGTTTTTTCATAATTTTCCATGAAGTTGGATCCACCCCCACCACACGTTAACCTGCTGCTTTGTTTCCCATCCGCTCCACGTCTACTTTGTCTGTCTCCTTTAGCATCTTATATAACTCAATTAGATCTCCTCTCATACTTCTAAACTCTAGCGAGTATAGGCATAAACTGCTCAATCTCTCCTCATTAAACAAGCCCCACATCTCTGGAATCAATCTAGTGAACCTCCTCTGAGCCTCCTCCAATGCAACTACATCCTTCCTCAAGTAAGGGGACCAAAACTGTGCACAGTAATCCAGGTGCGGTCTCACCAATGCCTTGTACAGTTGCAGCAAAACTTCCCTATTTTTATACTCTATTCCTTTAGCAATAAATGACAAAATTCCAATTGCCTTCCTTATTGCCTGCAGTACCTGCACACCAGCTTTCAGTGATTCATGCACGAGGACATCCAGATCCCTCTGCACAGGTGCATTCTGATGTTTCTCTCCATTTAAATAATAAGTCGCCTTTTTATTCTTCTGACCAAAATGGATAACCTCACACTTATGTAGTGAGATGTATCTCTATTAAGTCCGTCTTCTTTACTCCCGTTTCTACTACCCCCTTCTCTTCTTTTCTCTCTCTCTCTCAGACAGTGGAGTTGAAGCCCAAGATCAGCCATGCTCATTTCGAATGGTGGAGCAGCTCAATGAACCGTACGGTTTATTCCGGTTCCTATCTGTTATCTTAAGGAGGCCAGTGTCTTGTGTAGGCCCAGACCAAGTGGCAGGTTCCCTTCCCTGAAGGACATTAGTGAACCAGTTGGGTTTTTATGACAATCCAGCAGTTTTCATGGTCACTTTTCCCTGGTGCCGGCCCCACAAATTCCCAGATTCATTCAGCTCAATTTCACAACCTGCCTTTGTGTTTTTGTGGGTTCTCTCTCATTCCTTTTTTCTATTTTAAATCAATTTCACAGGGTATTAGAAGGGGAGGATTTGCAGTGGTGAAACTGAAACCAAACATCACATCTGGATCTGAAGGAGTCGCCCAATTTATCATAAACTGATTTTGAACATGAAGGGAAAAAGCACTGTTCAAAGTGGGGAGAAACCATGGAAATGTGGAGGCTGTGAAGAGGGATTCAGATGCCCATCTGAGCTGGAAACTCATTGGCGCACTCACAGTGGGGAGAGACCGTTCACCTGCTCCGAATGTGGGAAGGGATTCATTCACTCATCCGACCTGTTGCAACACCAATGAGTTCACACTTCGGAGAGACTGTTCACCTGTTCCGAGTGTGGGAAGGGATTCACTCAGTCATCTGACCTGCTGAGACACCAACGAGTCCACACTGGGGAGAGACCGTTCACCTGCTCTGAGTGTGGGAAGGGATTCACTCATTCATCTGACCTGCTGAGACACCAACGAGTCCACACTGGGGAGAGACCGTTCACCTGCTCTGAGTGTGGGAAGGGTTTCACTCAGTCGTCTGACCTGTTTAAACACCAGCGGGTTCACAGTGGGGAGAGGCCATTCACCTGCTCTGAGTGTGGAAAGGGATTCACTCAGTCATCCAACCTGCTGCAACACCAGCGAGTTCATACTGGGAAGAGGCCGTTCACATGTCCTGAGTGTGAGAAGGGATTCACTCGATCGACAGGGCTGCAACAACACCAGTGAGTTCACAGGGGGGAGAGGCCGTTCACCTGTTCCGAGTGTGGGAAGGGATTCACTCACTCATCCAACCTGCTGAAACACCAGCGGGTTCGCACCGACGAAAGACCTCTTAAATGCCCAGACTGTGGGAAGTGCTTTATAAGTACCCGGGACCTGATGTACCATCAAAGTGTTCACACTGACGAGAGACCGTTCAGGTGCTCTCACTGTGGGACTGGGTTCAGGCGAGCATCTCAACTCACTGGGCACCTGCGAGTTCACACTGGAGAGAGGCCGTTCACCTGCTCCCAGGGTGGGAAGGGATTCACTCAGTTATCGCACCTGCTGACACACCAGCGAGTTCACACTGGGGAGAGACCATTCACCTGCTTCCAGTGTGGGAAGGGATTCACTCACTCATCTAACCTGCTGAGACACCAGCGAATTCACACTGGGGAGAGACTGTTTAAATGCCCAGACTGCAGCAAGTGTTACAAAAGTTCCAGGGAACTGATGCATCATCAACGTGTTCATACTGACGAGAGATCGTTCAGGTGCTCTCACTGTGGGACTGGGTTCAGACGAGCATCTCACCTCACTGCACACCAGCGAGTTCACACTGAGGAGAGGCCGTTCACCCGCTCCCAGTGTGGGAAGGGATTCACTCAGTCATCTAACCTGCTGATACACCAGCGGGTTCACACATAAAGACAGTGATTGGATTTTACTTTTAATTACATTCAGGAGTGAACGATGTTCATTAGGGTCTGTTTCTCTGATGTTAAGTTATAGGCATTAATGTCACGTTGTAGGCATTAATGTTCTGGACAAAAGTCAAATAAATCAGCTTCGTATTACACACACAATATTGAGTCTTTTTAAGATCACAAGTAAATACAATGATGAGATTTTCCTGTTAATTCCACCCGGGACTGAACGATTTTCATTGGGGAGTATTTCTGCTGATGTTCATAAATTCCAGCCCAGTTATAGGTGTTAATATTCTGGATAAAAGTCAAATAAATCAAGTTTGTGTAAAACGCACTGTCTGGTGAATCTGGTTAATCTCTCTAACACAAGTTAGTTCCTTTTGAAGGGCCTCTCCCTCTCCCCTGTCTCCTCCATCCTCACCTCCAACAACAAGTGTGAGGAGCTCATGGAGCTTCTTTGTCACTAAGATTGGGACAATCCGATCAGATCCCTCTGCTGCTTGTCTCCCTTCCAGTAGTCCACCGGGACAAACTATCTCTAAAACTCCCCCTTGTCCGAGCCCAGAATCCACATCTTTCCCCAGTTTCTTTCCCATCTCCCCTCATGCTGTCTCAGTGCTTATCTTGTCCATGAGACCCACCTCTGTTGCCTTAACCCTATTCACACTAAACTGTTGACCACCCAACTTCTCCATCTCAACAATATCAGCTAATGTTTCTGTCTCTCTCCTGGTATTGTTCCCCTCACCTTTAAATCCACCATCATCACCCATCCTGAAAAAAAACTTTTTCCACAATCGTCATTGTAAACTACCG
Source organism: Carcharodon carcharias (assembly GCF_017639515.1). NCBI lineage: Eukaryota > Metazoa > Chordata > Chondrichthyes > Lamniformes > Lamnidae > Carcharodon > Carcharodon carcharias. Next base: position 176,570 of record NW_024470578.1, on the reverse strand, counting down.
CCCCATCTCCAACCTCCCTTTCCTCTCCAAAGTCCTTGTACTTGGTGTCCCCCAAGGATCTATCCTTGGCCCCTCCTATTTCTCATCTCCATGCTGCCACTCGATGACATCATCCAAAAGCACCGTGTTAGTTTTCACATGTACGCTGACAACACCCAGCTCTACCTCACCACCGTCCCTCTCCATTCCTCCACTGTTACTAAATTATCAAACTGCTTATCCCACATCCAGTGTTGGATGCGCAGAAATTTCATCCAATTAAAAATTGGGAAAACCAAAGTCATTATCTTCGGTCACCACTACAAATCCCATTCCCTAACGGCCGAGTCCATCCCTCTCCCTAGGAACTGTCCGAGGCTGAACCACACTGTTCACAATCTTAGTCTCATATTTGACTCCAAGATGAGTTTCTGACCACATATCCATACCATCACTAATACCAGATATTTCAATCTCCATAATGTTGCCTGTATCCACCCCACCCCAGCTCATAAGACCATAAGACATAGGAGCAGAAATTAGGCCATTCGGCCCATCGAGTCTGCTCCGCCATTCAATCATGGCTGATAAGTTTCTCAACCCCATTCTCCTGCCTTCTCCCCGTAACCTTTGATCCTCTTACCAATCAAGAACCTATCTATCTCGGTCTTAAATACACTCAATGACCTGGCCTCCACAGCCTTCTGTGGCAATGAATTCCATAGATTCACCACTCTCTGGCTATCTGCTGCTCAAACCCTCATTCATGTCCGTGTTACCTTTAGACTTGATGATTCCAATACATTCCTGGCCGACCCCTCACATTCACCCCACCCCCATATGGAAACGTGAGATCATCCAAAGCTCTGCCGTCCATGAGTTTTCTCACACCAAGTTCCATTCACTCATCACCCATGTGCTCATTGACCGACACTGGCTCCTGGTCAAGGAATGGCTCAATTTTAAAATTTGTATCCTCATTTTCAAATCCCTCCATGGCCTCGTCACTCCCTATCTCTGTAATCTCCAGTCACATGACCCTCTGTGCTCCTCTCATTCTGCCCTCTTGAATACCCAGTATTATAATTATTCCATCATTGGTGGCTGTGCCTTGATGTGAAGCTTTTAAATTCCCTCCCTAAATGTGATGTGAGGGAACATTTTTTCACCCACAGGGTAGTTGGAATCTGGTACGAACTTCCTGAAAGGGCAGTAGAGGCAGGTTCGATTGAGGGATTCAGAAGGGAGCTGAGTTGCTACCTGAAAAGAGAGAATGTGCAAGGTTATGGGATAAGGCAGGGGAGTGGGACTAGGTGGAATGCTCTTGCAAAGAGCCAGTGCAGACTCGATGGGCCGAATGGCCTCCTGCACTGTAAAGATTCTGTGATTATCCCTATTCTGGATTGGGGAACTATACTCTATCTGTATGATTGCAGTGCTGTTAATAAAGTCAGTGTGAGACAATCTGTTGTCAGCTTGATTACCTGGTGTCTGAAACCACACAATTCAATATTTAGAGTCAACAAGATGAACAAGGAAACGCCTCATGGCCCAAAACTCCAGCTCGATATTCACAGGAGAAAGCCTGTTATCTAACACCTCGAGTGGACAGAACAGAGGAAGACCCCAAATGTAAGGAACCCTCGAAAATTTGTAAATATCTTTCAGATGCTGACAGGTTCCAGCTGAGTTTCCCTCACATTGAAGTGAATGGAAGGTGAGAATGTGGTTATTCTAGAAATATAAAAAACACTAGTTAGAGCACAGTCCAGTTCTATTCAGCACTTTACAGGAAGGATGTGATCACACTGGAGAGGGCACAGAAAGATTTATCTGGATGATGCCAGGACTGGTGATTTTAACCCTGAGGAGGATTTGGAGAGGTGGGTGTTGTTTTCTTTGGAATAGAGGATGCTGAGGGGACGTTTAATTGATGTGTATAAAATGATGAGGGTCCCAGATAGATTGGATAGGAAGGACCTATTTCATTAACAGAGAGGTCAGTAACCAGGGGGCTGAGATTTAAAGTAATTGGTGGGAAGATTAGAGGGGAGTTGAGTAATGTTTTCACTTAGAGGGTGGTGGGGAACTTTAACTCACTATCTGAAAGGACGGTAGAGGCAGAAATACTCACATTTAAAAAGGACTGGGATATGCACCAGTCGTGCTGTAATCTACAAGACTACAGACCAAGAGCTGGAAAGTGGGATTGGACTGGATAGCTCATTTTCAGCCAGTACAAACATGATGGGCTGAATGGCCTCCTCTGTGCTGTAAATTTCTCTGATTCTGTGCTGACAAGTGGTCCTCATGTTTTTATCCAAGACAGGCTTCAGCCCAGTCATTTGCTCCAAGTGTTGATGTGATGGGTCAAGTGAAGAGGTGCCAGGTATCGGGAGCAGCAGGAGCAGTAAATAAAATCGAGATTTCAGTGAATACTGATAAAGTTTATCAGTATCTTGTTTCATTTTAATAACTTCTGCTGAATGTGGCCCTCTCCCAGTGCCAGGATATTGGATCAGAGCCACCATGGAAAAGGATTTGACACCCCTGAGATAGACAATGTCAAACAGATCCTCAGTATCTCTGTAACTTCTTCCAGCCTCACAACCCTCTGTGTCAATACAAGATGCTGGTGTTGGATTACACCCTGAGATAGACAATGTCAACCTGATTCCCCTCATCCACCAGCACAGCAACTTCTTCACAAAACACAAACAGGTTTCTAAGGTGTGACATTCTTTTCCAGAATCCATATTGAGGATCTCTAATGGATCCTTCTCTCCCCCAGTGATCAGAAACAGAATCAGAAACCTTCAAGCATCTTCCCTGTGATCGTGGCCACACTGATGGGCCTGTCATTCCCTGGCTCTGATTTTTCCCTGATATGGAAAGTGGGAACACCATGAGCTACTTTCCGATCTCAGGGAACAATCGCTGACTCTGTTGAGCTGTTGAAGATACGGACAAGAGGCTCACAGGGCACCCGTCACATCTCTTTAAACCCCCTTGGGTGGATATCATCTGGACCTGGAGCACCATCTAGTTTGAGATTTCCTATTTTCTCCAGGGTGACAATCCCTTTCTATTTTAATATTGATGATGTTATTGTCGACAGCACATCCCACAGCTGGAATCTGAGCATCATCCACAGGAGTGCAGACTGATGTGAAACAGTCATTTAACAGCTCTGTCATAGCCTGGCAATCTGATTCAATCTGTCCTCAACTGTCTTTCAGTGGCTCGAAACTACCTTTAACCATCTTCCCACTCCTGATGGAGCTGGGAAAGCTTTGCTGTTATTCCCACAATTATTCACCATCTTCTTTCCCAAAGATCTCTTCTCTAATGGCTGCTTTTCTCTCCCTCAATTGTGGGTGATATTGGTCCCAGTTCTCCTGGACACTGAATTCATCTTGTTCCAAACTGGGTTCAGTGTCTGGCAGTTCAGGGAGTCGGGAATCATTCACCCCCTAGACCTACACTGAGAGGTAAAGCCCCAGACAGTTCCTCAGTAAGGATTCCTCTGGTTCCTCACCGTATATTAGTCCGGATACTGAAACACTGCTTTCTCCCAATCCACTCCTGGAGGGCCCACTCCCCAAGCCTCCAACCTGCAGCAGGGTCAGTGCTGGAGCTACACAGTGGGAGTGATCCCAGAATAACTTTGAGGGTCGCAACCACATGGATGTTCAGGGATGAGTATTTTTAGTTATCCTGGTGTCTAACACACATCAATAAAACAGGGAACTCCAGGAAATGTGCTGCAGGTCTTTCTTTATCTGTTGTATAATTCTCCCAGCAGTTAACAGATACCTCTGAAATCATCTACCTGCTATTTTAATACAGAATTTTGCAAATTTATTTCAAATGGGTTTAATTCTGCCTTAAAGTAATCGATTTTGGTCTGTCACAAACACAGTAAATCTTCATAGAATAATTAGCACAGTCATTTTCAGACTGGAAATTTAAAACTGATTTTCCCTTTCAGTCAGAAACAGATCACAGTTTTACACCAATCTCTGATTTGACAACACCGTTGTTCCTCCTGACTCTAAACACAGTTGTAAAGGAGCCTTCTGATCCGTGTCTAGGAGCTCTGAACCATGGAAGAGAGCGGCTGGGACACATTTCTTACACACCTCAGGATTAACCCACACGGGGGCTTTGCTGTCAGTGAAGAGAGATGAGAAAGAACAAAGTGCTGTTTGTCCCTCTCAGTGTGACCCTGAGGGACTGTGTCCAGGCTGAAGTTCTGTTCCTGCTGTATGATCCACGACCCAGATTGTCCTTCCTGAGCTCCAGCCAGGTGATGTTAAATACCCAGGTGGGAAAGGCAAAAATCCACAACGTGTTTAAAATAAACCTGATTTATTTCACATTTATCCAGAATATTAAACTTCAGTTCAGTTACAGGGATTATGAACATCAACAGAAACAAACTCTAACTGTCAGAATGGTTCAGTCCTGGATGTGGTTAACAACAGCAATAACAGCAGAATTCAATTCCTGCAGTCGCTTGTGAACTCACTGGGGTGTCAATAGGTGAGATGACTGAGTGAATCTCCTCCCACACACATAGCAGGTGAATAGCCTCTCCCCAATGTGAATGTGTTTGTGTCTCAGCACCCATTTTGCTTTTAAATCTCGGCTCATGGTCAGAACTTTGAAAAGCTTTCTGACCCATGTAAACAAGTCGATATGTTTAGATGAAAGCAAAATACTGCATATGTTGGAAATCTAAAATTAGAAACAGAAAATGCTGGAAAAGCTCAGCAGGTCTGGCAGCATCTTTGGAGAGAGAAACAGAGTTAACGTTTCAAGTCAGTATGACTCCTCTTCAGAACTAATGGGTATGGAGGTGGGATGACGGAGTGAATCTCTCCCACACAGAACAGATGAATGGTCTCCTCCCCAGTGTGAGTGCACTGGTGAACACTGAGTTCACATGATCACTTGAACCCGGTCCCACAGAGAGAGCACTTGAACAGGCTCTGGTCAGTGTGAACACATTGATGGAACATCAGCTCCACAGAACTTTTATAACGCTTTCTGCAATCTACACATTTAAAAGATCTTCCATCAGTGAGAATCCCTCCTCACATATGGAGCAGGTGAATGACCTCTCCCCAGTGTGAACTCACTGGTGTTGCAGCAGGATGGACAACCTCCTGAACCTCTACCCGCAGTGAGAGCAGATGAATGGAGTGGACCCGGAATGAATGCACTGGTGAACCATCAATGAATGTGGGTTTTTAAAGCTCTTGTCACAGTCTAAACAGGTGTTTCAGCAGGGTGGAAGAACTAGTGAATCGACTTCCGCACTTGGAGCAGGTGAATGGCCTCTCCCCAGTGTGAAATTGCTGGTGCACAGTGAGATTAAGTGATTGCCTGAACCCAGTCCAACAGAGAGAGCATCTGAGCAGTCTGTTGTCAGTATGAACACATACTGATATAGCCCCAGACCCGTCATTCAAACCCCCCAACTCCACCCAGTTCACAGCTCAACCTACCAGCTTGCAGCTTCCTGCACCTTAACCCCGCCCAGCCCAGGTGTGGGACAGTCCAAGGTGAGTCATTTGTGTAGCCAGGGGAGTGGGGGGATGGGTGACCTCTCACCTTGTGCGGTGTCCCAAATGGTTCCATTCTCCCCTTCCCCAGGGCCCTCTATATACAGCATGCAGACGGCTGATGGGCTTTGGGGATCCTCACTGACCTGCACAGTTACATTGTCCTGCACCCCGCCCCCAATTCACTGTGTGAAAAGGTTGTTTTTCTTTATTGCTGCTCCCCCATCGCCTAAACACCTTGTTTCATACAAGTCTTGTTTAAGACTTGTTTAATCCCAGGGCAACGGGGCAAAGGGAGGGAAGTCATAGAATCAGAGTTGTACAGCACAGAAACAGGCCCTTCGTCCCATCATGTCCGTGCTGGCCATCAACACCTATCTATTACAATCCTATTTTCCAGCACTTGGCCCATAGCCCTGAGGTGGCACTAGGAAAATTGTTCCTTCAGTGGACAACACAAACAGGATGGGCCAAATGGCCTCCATCTGTGCTGTAACCATTCAATGATTCTCTGAGGTGTCTTTATCCCGCTGCTCCATTCCCAGTGATTCCCGCCTTCCGCTATTGTCCCTGGCTCCCTGTTTAATCAAGTAATTCCTCCCTTTCCTCTACTCACCCTGTGCAGTGTGTGTGTCAGGCTTCCTCCAGACACCTCCCCTCAACACCATCCCGGCCCCTTTAACCATCAGCAGCTTCCTGCTTGTCTGCTTTTAGTTTAAATTTACAGAATTGAAGGATTTAGATTCAAGCTCGCCTTAACTGACTGCTCTAAATCGGAAAATGTTTGTCCCTCACACCTGGATAGTTCATTTTGTTTAAAGTCATACCAAAAATGCAGTTACTCTCCTCAATTGAAGAGGCTCCTCATTTTAATCCGCACCAGACCCGAATATAAAACAGTGAACATTATCCCCAGACCTGAATATAAAACAGTGAACATTATCCCCCAGACCGAATATAAAACAGTGAACATTATCCCCCAGACCCGAATATAAAACAGTGAACATTATCCCAGATCTGAATATAAAACAGTGAACATTATCCCAGACCCGAATATAAAACAGTGAACATTATCCCCCAGACCCAAATATAAAACAGTGAACATTATCCCCCAGATCTGAAAATAAAACAGTGAACATTATCCCCCAGACCTGAATATAAAACAGTGAACATTATCCCCAGACCCGAATATAAAACAGTGAACATTATCCCAGATCTGAATATAAAACAGTGAACATTATTCCACAGACCCAAATATAAAACAGTGAACATTATCCCCCAGACCCAAATATAAAACAGTGAACATTATCCCAGATCTGAATATAAAACAGTGAACATCATCCATCAGACCCAAATATAAAACAGTGAACATTATCCCCCAGACCCTAATATAAAACAGTGAACATTATCCCAGATCTGAATATAAAACAGTGAAGATTATCCGTCAGACCCTAATATAAAACAGTGAACATTATCCCCCAGACTCGAATATAAAACAGTGAACATTATCCCCCAGCCCAGAATATAAAACAGTGAACATTATCCCCCAGACGCAAATATAAAACAGTGAACATTATTCCACAGACCCAAATATAAAACAGTGAACATTATCCCCCAGACCCAAATATAAAACAGTGAACATTATCCCAGATCTGAATATAAAACAGTGAACATTATCCCCCAGACCCAAATATAAAACAGTGAACATTATCCCAGATCTGAATATAAAACAGTGAACATTATCCCCAGACCCAAATATAAAACAGTGAACATTATCCCCCAGACCCGAATATAAAACAGTGAACATTATCCCCCAGGCCCGAATATAAAACAGTGAACATTATCCCCCAGACCCGAATATAAAACAGTGAACATTATCCCCCAGACCCAAATATAAAACAGTGAACATTATCCCCCAGACCCAAATATAAAACAATGAACATTATCCCCCAGACCGAATATAAAACAGTGAACATTATCCCCCAGACCCAAATATAAAACAGTGAACATTATCTCCCAGACCCGAATATAAAACAATGAACATTATCCTGCAGACCCGAATATAAAACAGTGAACATTATCCCCCAGACCCGAATATAAAACAGTGAACATTATCCCCGAGACATGAAAATAAAACAGTGAACATTATCCCCAGATCTGAATATAAAACAGTGAACATTATCCCAGACCCGAATATAAAACAGTGAACTTTATCCCCCAGACCCAAATATAAAACAGTGAACATTATCCCCCAGATCTGAAAATAAAACAGTGAACATTATCCCCCAGACATGAATATAAAACAGTGAACATTATCCCCCAGACCCGAATATAAAACAGTGAACATTATCCCCAGAGCTGAATATAAAACAGTGAACATTATTCCACAGACCCAAATATAAAACTGTGAACATTATCCCCCAGACCCAAATATAAAACAGTGAACATTATCCCCAGATCTGAATATAAAACAGTGAACATTATCCCCCAGACCCTAATATAAAACAGTGAACATTATCCCTCAGACCCAAATATAAAACAGTGAACATTATCCCCCAGACCCGAATATAAAAGAATGAACATTATCCCCCAGACCCGAATATAAAACAGTGAACATTATCCCCCCAACCCAAATATAAAACAGTGAACATTATCCCCCAGACCCGAATATAAAACAGTGAACATTATCCCCCAGACCCGAATATAAAACAGTGAACATTATCCCCAGACCCAATATAAAACAGTGAACATTATCCCCCAGACCCGAATATAAAACAGTGAACATTATCCCCCAGACCCAAATATAAAACAGTGAACATTATCCCCCAGACCCGAATATAAAACAGTGAACATTATCCCCCAGACCCGAATATAAAACAGTGAACATTATCCCCCAGACCCGAATATAAAACAGTGAACATTATCTCCCAGACCCGAATATAAAACAGTGAACATTATCCCCCAGACCCGAATATAAAACAGTGAACATTATCCCCCAGACCCGAATATAAAACAGTGAACATTATCCCCCAGTCCCAAATATAAAACAGTGAACATTATCCCAGATCTGAATATAAAACAGTGAACATTATCCCCTAGACCCGAATATAAAACAGTGAACTTTATCCCCCAGACCCAAATATAAAACAGTGAACATTATCCCCCAGATCTGAATATAAAACAGTGAACATTATCCCCCAGACATGAATATAAAACAGTGAACATTATCCCCCAGACCCGAATATAAAACAGTGAACATTATCCCAGATCTGAATATAAAACAGTGAACATTATTCCACAGACCCAAATATAAAACTGTGAACATTATCCCCCAGACCCAAATATAAAACAGTGAACATTATCCCAGATCTGAATATAAAACAGTGAACATTATCCCCCAGTCCCTAATATAAAACAGTGAACGTTATCCCTCAGACCCAAATATAAAACAGTGAACATTATCCCCCGGACCCGAATATAAAATGATGAACATTATCCCCCAGACCCGAATATAAAACAGTGAACATTATCCCCCCCAGAGCCGAATATAAAACAGTGAACATTATCCCCCAGCCCAGAATATAAAACAGTGAACATTATCCCCCAGACGCAAATATAAAACAGTGAACATTATTCCACAGACCCAAATATAAAACAGTGAACATTATCCCCCAGACCCAAATATAAAACAGTGAACATTATCCCAGATCTGAATATAAAACAGTGAACATTATCCCCCAGACCCAAATATAAAACATTGAACATTATCCCAGATCTGAATATAAAACAGTGAACATTATCCCCAGACCCAAATATAAAACAGTGAACATTATCCCCCAGACCCGAATATAAAACAGTGAACATTATCCCCCAGGCCCGAATATAAAACAGTGAACATTATCCCCCAGACCCGAATATAAAACAGTGAACATTATCCCCCAGACCCAAATATAAAACAGTGAACATTATCCCCCAGACCCAATATAAAACAGTGAACATTATCCCCCAGACCGAATATAAAACAGTGAACATTATCCCCCAGACCCAAATATAAAACAGTGAACATTATCTCCCAGACCCGAATATAAAACAGTGAACATTATCCATCAAACACGAATATAAAACAGTGAACATTATCCCCCAGACCCGAATATAAAACAGTGAACATTATCCCCCAGTCACGAATATAAAACAGTGAACATTATCCCCAGACCCGAATATAAAACAGTGAACATTATCCCCCAGACCCGAATATAAAACAGTGAACATTATCCCCCAGACCCGAATATAAAACAGTGAACATTATCCCCCAGAGCCCGAATATAAAACAGTGAACATTATCCCCCAGACCCGAATATAAAACAGTGAACATTATCCCCCAGACCCGAATATAAAACAGTGAACATTATCCCCCAGTCCCGAATATAAAACAGTGAACATTATCCCCCAGACCCGAATATAAAACAATGAACATTATCCCCCAGTCCCGAATATAAAACAGTGAACATTATCCCCCAGTCCCTAATATAAAACAGTGAACGTTATCCCTCAGACCCAAATATAAAACAGTGAACATTATCCCCCAGACCCGAATATAAATAATGAACATTATCCCCCAGGCCCGAATATAAAACAGTGAACATTATCCCCCCCAGAGCCGAATATAAAACAGTGAACATTATCCCCCAGGCCCGAATATAAAACAGTGAACATTATCCCCCAGACCCGAATATAAAACAGTGAACATTATCCCCCAGTCCCGAATATAAAACAGTGAACATTATCCCCAGACCCGAATATAAAACAATGAACATTATCCCCCAGTCCCGAATATAAAACAGTGAACATTATCCCCCAGGACCAAATATAAAACAGTGAACGTTATCCCTCAGACCCAAATATAAAACAGTGAACATTATCCCCCAGACCCGAATATAAAACAGTGAACATTATCCCCCAGACCCGAATATAAAACAGTGAACATTATCCCCCGCACACGAATATAAAACAGTGAACATTATCCCCCAGACCGGAATATGAAACAGTGAACATTATCCCCCAGACCCGAATATAAAACAGTGAACATTATCCCCCAGACCCGAATATAAAACAGTGAACATTATCCCCCAGACCCGAATATAAAACAGTGAACATTATCCCCCAGACCCGAATATACAACAGTGAACATTATCCCCCAGACCCGAATATAAAACAGTGAACATTATCCCCCAGACCCGAATATAAAACAGTGAACATTATCCCCCAGACCCGAATATAAAACAGTTAACATTATCTCCCAGACCCGAAGATAAAACAGTGAACATTATCCCCCAGACCCGAATATAAAACAGTGAACATTATCCCCCAGACCCGAATATAAAACAGTGAACATTATCCCCCAGACCCGAATATAAAACAGTGAACATTATCCCCCAGACCCGAATATAAAACAGTGAACATTATCCCCCAGACCCGAATATAAAGCAGTGAACATTATCCCCCAGACCCGAATATAAAACAATGAGACTGGAGTTTCATGAGGCCGAGACGTTTGTTGTCGATGAGGTAAATTAATTCAGGACAATATCTTTAAAATTCTCACAGTTTACAATCCTGACATGAATCTGAAAATGCTGGAATTCCTCAGCAGGTCAGGCCTTCATCTGTGGAGAGAGAAACAGAGTTAATGTGACAGCTTTGTGACCTTTCATCTGAACTGAGAATATATAGAAATGTAACAGTTCATTGCCAGGTCAAAAAGAGACACTTTACAGACTTCGGGAATCAAATTGACTTCAACAATTTTCTCTCATAATCTCTGCCTCCATTTGTTTCTTGTTTCTTTAAGTCTTTGTTTTCCTTTCTCATTTCTCTATCATTTTCTCCACATTGTTTTCAGACTGTTGTTATCGTGGCATTCACACCCAATCTAGACACGTCTTTTGTTTTTTTAATGGGGCCATTACCACTCCTTTTGACCTTACATCACGAAGCCTTTTGTCAGTTAATCTGTACCGCCCTGCAGCCTTTCATAGACCTTTCCTTCTGTTCCTCTTCCCACCTCCCCCATTTCACTGGGTCACAGACCTGAAACGTCAATTCTGTTTCTCTCTCCACAGATTCTTCCAGACCTGCTGGAGTTTCCAGTTTTTACTGCTTTCATTTCATACTTTAAGCATCATAGTATTGTTCGTTTTTCCATTCCAAACACTCTACCTGATATTATTAATAACTCAATTCAGTTACTGATAAATTAATTTGTGATCTGTACTTTTTGTCTTGAAATCTGATTACTTATTGAGCTACTTATCAGTTATCAGTGTCTTTAAACATTATTACAATTTCATCACTTTTCTCATTTTCCTCACAACAGAGAATGTTGATGAGGGTAACACGGTTGATGTGAACATGAACTGCTAAACGGTATTTGATACAGCGCCAAGTAACAGGCTTGTCAGCAAAGTTAAAGCCCATGGGGCAGAGGCAGCATTAGCTGCGTGACAGGAAACAACATGCATGGTGAACGGTTGTTTTTTCAGATTGAAGAAAAATATAGAGTGGGATCACAAGGAGTAGGTGTTAAGACCACTGTTTTCTTGATATATATTAATGACATAGACTTGTGTGTGCAGGGCAAAATTTGAAAACAAAGCCAAATTTTCAAGTTGTGTTTACAGTGAGAAGCATAGTGATAAACCTCAAGAAGACATAGACAGGATGAAGGAATGGGTAGACATGTGGCCAGTAAAATATAATTCAGAGAGGTGTGAAGTGATTTTTTTTGGTAGGGAGAACGAGGAGAGACAAAATAAAATAAGGGGTACAATTGTAAAAGGGTGCAGGAGTAGCGTAATCTGGGGCTATATGTGCATACATCATTGAAGATGGCAGGGCAGACTGAAAAAGCAGTGAATAAAGCATGTGGAATGGGGAATAAAGTAGAAAATCAACAAGTTAGAATAAACCTGAATAAACACTGGCTTAGTCCCAACTGCAGTATTGTGTCCAATTCTGAGCACCTCACTTCAGGATGAATGTGAGGCATTACAGAATGTGCAGAAAAGATTCACGAGAGATGATGAACTTCAGTTAGGTGAAGTTGGGTTTGTTTTCCTTGGAAGGGGAACCGTTCTCTTGCATCTCTCCTGGGCCCTCTGACTTCAATTCCTTCTGAAATTGCAGCCATTCAGTGCCAGGGTTGTTAAAAACTTTCTTTTGTGGAATGTGGGCAAGGCCAGCATTTGTTGCCCATCCCCAACTGCCCTTGAAGCAAGTGGCTTGCCACACCATTTCAGAGGGCCATTCAGAGTAACCACATTTCGGTAGATCTGGAGTCACATGTGGGCCACACCAAGTAAGGATGGCAGATTTCCTTCCCTGAAGGATTTTTGAGAACTGAGGCTAGCTTTCAATTCCAGATTTATTAATTGAATTTAAATTCCACCAACTGCTGCGGTGGAACTTGAAACAAAGTCTGCAGGCTGGTCTTGTCGATTACCAGTTTAGTGACGTTTCCATGATACCACCATCTCCCACAACATATATTTAAATATTATTTTGTAAGTGGTTCAATATTTGTCAATATTTTGCTTCATATAGCTTCTATAATGAGTTTCAGACAGATCTGTGCTAAGTGGACATGGTGTTTAAAGGTCGTTCATTTCGCCCTTTGCATGTCGTTGTTCAGTAAAGATACAGAGAATGATGTCCCCCTCTTTAAGTATCTATTGAGGACACTCAGATAGTCAATTCCTACTCCCCTTCTTCTGGGTGGATAATGGATGCTGTATACATTTAAATTTCTGAACAATTTGATTGCTAATTTTATTGAGTGGCTACTGCCCCATTTTATTGAGTGGCCACTGCCCCAATCTCATCACCGCAATTAAATGACCATTTCGGATTGGCCATTCAATGGTGGTGTCCTTACCCAGCATTCGCCGCGGTGGTGAATGACCCCCCTATACACATTGCTGGGGAGCGGTGCGCAGGCGCAGCGATGGACAGCGTTGGGAGCATGCGCAGTGTCAGTGATGTCGATGGGGAGAGAAGTTTCGGTCACGTTTGGAGCCGGTGAGGATGTGGAAACGCGGCGGGAGCGATGGAGCCGGGAGATGGACGGGGAGGGTTTATAAACACCTGGTGGAGGATTTAAAACCCGAATACAAACCTGCAGGTCCCGGGTTGGCATCTCTGGATCTTTTTCTCGAGCCCACAACAACATGATTGACTCTGAAATGACCCCTGAACTAGGGCATCGAGGGATGGGTAATAAATTCTGGCCCGGCCGGTGACGCCCACATCCCAGGAACGAATAAAAAAAATAATAAAACCAGGCTAAGTTTAACGGCCGCCATCTTGTTTCAGCAGGGTGTAGGGCGCATGTGCGGCCACGTTGGTGATGTCACAGTGAGTGGGCGGGGCTTCAGGGTCCCGGTTCCCAACCGGCTCCTAGTTTCCGCAGTAAATGTTTAGAGATACAGGTTTTGAAGCAGCTTCACCCAGTTCCAGGCTGCAGGTGATGTTTGCAGCCGAGAAGAGTCCATGGGCCAGGGTGAGAGGTTGCAGCCCCTGCAGAGTTACCTGAAGGAGCTCATCCTCAACTTTTGGTGACACTTCAGCCCCACGCTCCTAATCTTTGGCCAGTGTGAAGGTGGGGTGTAATTCTTCATGGGCCTGGTTAAGAGAGGAATTTGTAGATCCAGGATGGGTGACACACTTGGGTCTGGTCACATTGGCTGCCAGCCTCTCTTCGTGGTCTTGTCCGTGCCTAGGTGTCCCTGATGAGGGAACGTGCAGTGTCCACCAGTACGCCTGATACCTCCCACAGCCGATGGGCATCTCAGGGTACAGAGTGCCTCATAGACACTGGAAAAACATTGTGGTTTAGTTAGGAAGGTTCCCTTTGCTTTTGTTGGGAATTATTTGCTGATTTGGGCTTCTTTCAGTTTGATTGACCATATGTTTGGGGAAAGAATGTGCAAAAGAAACTCACATTGTCTGTTTTGAATTTCTATCCTGTACTTGCCGTGATGGTTTTTGTAAATTCCGTTTACAGGGTGCAAGAGGGAGATCATTTACACACAGGAAACTTAAACCAAACATCACATCAAGATCTGACAGAGTCACTCCATTCATCAAGACCTGAATATCATGGATCTTTGACTGTGGAAGAGGAAATGTTTGTCTGTTCTGTCTGTGGGAAAAGATTTCAAACATCAGTGTGACTGGAAAAGAACCGAAGCACAGACACACCCGAATCAGAGTGTTCCAGTGAACTGACTGTGGAAAGAGCTTTAACCAGTTACACAACCTTAAGAATCATTGCACCATTCAGAGTGGGGAGAAAGCAGACATTTGTTCTGTGTGTGGATGAGGCTCCAACTGATCATCAAATTTGGAGAGACAGAGGGACACAGGCACCATGGAGAAACTGTGGAAATGTGAGGACTGTGGGAAAGGATTCAATCGTCCATCCCGACTGGAAAACCATCGACGCAGTCACACTGGGGAAAAGCCGTTCACCTGCTCCGAGTGTTGGAAGGGATTCATTCAGTTATCCAACCTGCGGACACACCAGCAGATACACACTGAAGAGAGACCATTCACCTGCTCCGAGTGTGGGAAGAGATTCAGTCAGTTATCCCACCTGCTGACACACCAACGAGTTCACACTGGAGAGAGACCAATCACCTGCTCCAAGTGTGGGAAAGGATTCACTCAGTCATCAAACCTGTTGACACACCAGCGAATTCACACGGGGGAAAGACCATTCACCTGCTCCAATTGTGGGAAGGGATTTACTCAGTTATCCACCCTGCTGAAACACCAGCGAGTTCACACTGGAGAGAGACCATTCACCTGCTCTAAGTGTGGGAAGGGATTCACTCAGTCATCAAATTTGCTGACACACCAGCAAGTTCACACTGGAGAGAGGCATTTCACCTGCACAGTGTGTGGGAAAGGATTCACTGTGTCCTCTGACCTGCTGAAGCACCAGCGAATTCACACTGAGGAGAGGCCGTTTAGCTGTACTTCCTGTGGAAAGAGATTCAGGTCTTCTTTCAACTTCAAAGTACACCAGCGAGTTCACACTGGGGAGAGGCCCTTCACCTGCTCCGAGTGTGGGAAGGGATTCATTAAATCATCCAACCTACTGATACACCAGCGAGTTCACACTGGGGAGAGGCCATTCACCTGCTCCGAGTGTGGGAGGAAATTCACTCAATCATCCAACCTGCTGACACACCAGCGAATTCACACTGAGGAGAGGCCGTTCCATTGTACTTCCTGCGGAAAGAGATTCAGGTCTTCATTCCACCTCAGTGAACACCAGCGAATTCACACAGGAGAGAGGCCATTCACCTGCACCAAGTGTGGGAAGGGATTCACTCAGTCATCCAACCTACTGAGACACCAGCGAGTTCACATTGGGGAGAGGCCATTCATCTGATCCAAGTGCAGGAAGGGATTCAGTTGGTCATCCCACCTGCTCAGACACCAGTGAATTCACAAGTGACTGCAGGGGTTAGATTCTATTGTTGCTGCTGTTAATCACAGCCAGGGCTGAACCATATTCCTTCTGACAGTTGTGGTTTGGTTCTGCTGATGTTAATAATCCCTGTAACAGGTCTGAAGTTTAATATTCTGGACCTATAGCTGATTGTGTTCTCGGGGCTGCAGTGTCCATTTATGAACAGCTGTCTCTGACTTTTCCCCATAATTCAGGAACTCTCGTCAGAAATTAGTTTACAACAAAATTCTGATATTTTACTTCAATCTCAAATTGATCTTTGGCACGAACTCTACAATTCATTGTCTGAGAGGTTTTGATCAGGCAGATAGAGAATGTTTCCTTTTGTGGGGAAGAGCATAACTAGAGACCATAAATATTGGATAGTCACCAATAAAGCAAATTGAGAATTCAGAAGAAACTTCTTTATCCAAAGGGTGTTGAGAAAGTGGAACTTGCTACCACTGGGAGTGGTAAAAGTGAATCGTATAGCTTTTGTTTAGTTGAAAAGAGTGCACTTTGTGGATGTGTTCATTTATTTGTGCAAAGGACAGGGCCCTGTATGTGAATATATGTAGTTTCTAGCATGTGTAATTGAGCTACATTGTGAGACCGACTGATAATCTTAAATTGGTTGTTTGTGTAATTCTCAGCACAGTCAGGATTGTTGAGTAGGTGTTGTCTAATCATGGAATGACATCTAATATTATTTAAGAGAAAGCTAGGCAAGCACAAGAGAAGGAAATAGATGGTTACAATGATACATTTTGATGAGGAATGATAGGTGGAGGCTCTGAAGGAGCTTAAACACCAGCATGGACTGGCTGGGCCAAATGGCCTCTTTCTGTGTCATGTATCAGATGTAATTACACTGCTGAAGGGTCTGGTCCTAATTTTTAGACTATCCCACCTATTCCTAGACTGCCTAACCAGTGGAAATTATTTCCATTTACCCTCTGTTCTCCTTAATATGCTCGATTCAGCTTTTACCGACACTGTTAATCACATCCAGAACTGAACCATGTTCATTATGACAGTTGGGGTTTATTTCTACTGGTGATAATAATCTCTGTAACTGGGTTGGAGTTTAATATCTTGATATTTGTTAAATAAACCAGCTTTTGTTTCAAACTCTCAGAATGTCAAGTCCTTGATTTCTCCAGGATAAGAGGAGACTAATTGATGTCCTGTTACTGACTGCTCCATTTTTGCATCTTTTCTCCTTCCAAATCTATATTCTTTCAGTTCTCACACCGCTGGTTACCTTTATGGACAACTCCCAGCTCCCCACATGGCACAGAGACCCTCTTTTCACCTTGGGATCCAAAGAAGTATCGGTATTAAAAACAGAAAATGTTGAAAGTAATAACCCAAACTTTTCCAAGTCCAAGTTGAGTTTGTCCTGGATTATTGTCTCAAACCTTTCCCCACCACTGATGTGAAGCTGATTGTCCTGGAATTGCTGTGTTTTTGAACAGGGGTGTTACATTTACAATCTGTCAGTGCTTTTACATCACTATGATATAAGGAGGATTGGAAGATTGTGACCAGAGAATCTACATGTTTCATCTGAAGGATGCTGTCTCTGACAGTGCAGCAGTCCCTCAATGTCACCCTGGAGTGTCAGCCTAGATAATGTGCTCAGGTTTATTAATATTTCCTCTTGTTATTGATGTGGATCATTAAGAAACAATGGACTCCTATGATGTCATCCAGTCCCAGTGTGATGATGTCATGAAGACTATTACATACCACCGGAGCCTTAGTGGAGAAAACAGTTTTATTCGAGATGGCAGCAAGTCCATTACTGATAGATCAGCAAATGGAGTGAATGGGAAAGAAAGTGAGGCAGCTCAAGAACATCAGGAAAAGTGTTGTGAATTATGAAGGTGAACAACGTGTACACTATACATGCCCCGTCTCCCGACACACGGCCCCCGTCTCCCGACATGGTATCCCCTATCTTTAAGTCCTATCAGTTTGGTTGATAGATCACCGACCTGAAACATCCACTCGGGTTCCCTCTCCACAGAAGCTGTTTGACCTGCTGAGTGTTTCCAACATTTTCTGTTTTGAGGTTGGATTTCCAGCATCTGCAGTATCTTGTATCAGGGTCTCAGTGGATCATTTTTCTCTGAATTATCGTTCCCTGTTTGAAGGTGAAGAAGGAGCTTTTACAGAATGAGACAATAACTTTCCCCCTGTTCGACATGAAACTAAACTCACTGTTAATTCCTCCTCAGTAACAATTGTAAACACAAAGCTTCCAGCCGGAATTGAACCGGGGACTTTCTCATGTAAAGTAAACATGATAATCAGTGCACTAGGGAAATGAGTGTGAATCCCCCCGGACAGAGGGGAACTGACCATCCATCTCTAGCTCTAATTCCCAAACAGAAAATGCTGCCAAGAATCAGCAAGTCAGGCTGAGTCTGTGGCCGCTCTCACCATCTGAAAACGTCACAATGCCCGGCTGATTGACGGCAGCTCCGGACCAATAAGAAGAGGGGGGTGGCGGAAACGGTGGGGCTGGTCCTCCAACCAATCCGAGTGAATGAGGGGCGGGACAGGGCTGGGAGTGAAGCATGCGCAGTGTGAGTAATGATGATGGAGAGACGCTTCTCGGACCCGTAATCGGTAAGGAAGTGAATCGTTGTGCGGAGGGAGCGATCGCTTGGGCAGGTGGGTGGAGCGGATTGGTAAACTTGTTGTGCAATCAGAAAACCCCAAAATTGAACTTTGCGGTTGTCCGCATGCACGGAGCGGGGGCCGCAAACCCCATAAATCGGGTTATCGGCCGCCATCTTTATTGGGGGCAATGTGCTGCAGGGCGCATGAAGGGTCACCATATTTGTAAGGGGCAATTTTTTGAATGACTGGGAGGAGCTTGTTTCCCATTGTTCAGAATGGAGACAATTTGTCCATCAAGTTGCAATACCCTTTGAGTCCCAATATCTTATTGACGAGGCAGAGCGGCGACAGAGAAAGAAAGAAAAGGAAGCAAATCCTGTTTCCCGAATTCTGCTACCTCGTGGCACGCCCTGCCCCCTATGTCCAAAGATCTGTGGGTCTTTTCAGTCCTACGAAGACCCAGGGCAGAAACCTGCGCCCCTGAGGAAACGTCATCCTGCCTTTGTGTTTCTGTGGGATCTCTCTCACTCCCTTTTTCCTGTTTTAAATCAATTTCACAGGGGATTAGGAGGGGAGGATTTGGAGTCGGAAAACTCAAACCAAACATCACAACAGGATCTGATAGAGTCGCCCAATTTATCGAGTTCTGAATATCATCGGTTTATGGACATGGACGGAAAAAGCACCTTTCACAGTGGGGAGAGACCGTACACGTGTTCTGTGTGTGGACGAGGCTTCAGCCGATCATCAGACCCATCAAAACATAAATGCAGTCAAAATGGGGAGAGGCCATGGAAATGTGCAGATTGTAGGAAGGGATTCTCTGATACAGTTCAGCTGGAAACTCAGCGGGACAGTCACACCAGGAAGAGGCTGTTCACCTGCTCAGATTGTGGGAAGAAATTTGTTAATTCATCCAACCTGCTTACACACCAACGAGTTCACACTGGGGAGAGACCGTTCACCTGCCCTGAGTGTGGGAAGGGATTCATTAATTCATCCAATCTGCTGAGGCACCAGAGAGTTCACACGAGTGAGAGACCGTTCACTTGCTCCAAGTGTGGGAAAGGATTCACTCAGTCATCCAGCCTGGTGATACACCAGCGGGTTCACACTGGGGAAAAGCCGTTCGCCTGCTCCGAGTGTGGGAGAGGATTCACTGACTCATCCAACCTGCTGGTGCACCAGCGTGTTCACAATGATGAGAGACCATTCAGGTGTTCTCACTATGGGACTGGGTTCAGGCGAGCATCTGAACTCACCATACACCAGCACACTCACACTGGGGTGAGGCCATTCACCTGTACGGAGTGTGGGAAGGGATTCACTGATTCATCCACCCTGCTGAGGCACCAGCGAATTCACACTGGGGAGAGACCTTTCACCTGTACAGAGTGTGGGAAGGGATTCACTCAGTTATCCAGCCTGCTGAGACATGAACAAACTCAAACTGAGGGGAGGCCATTCAGCTGCTCTGAGTGTGGGAAAGGATTCGCCCATTCGAACAACCTGGTGAGACACCAGCAGGTTCACACTGGGGAGAAGTTGTTCACCTGCTCTGAGTGTGGGAAGAGATTTACTCAGTCATCCCACCTACAAACACATCAACGAATTCACACTGATGAGAGACCGTTTAAATGCCCAGACTGTGGGAAGTGCTTTAAAAGTTCCGGGGAACTGATGTCCCATCAACTTGTTCATACTGATGAGAGACCATTCAGGTGCTCTCACTGTGGGGCTGGGTTCAGGCGATCATCTCAACTCATTTTACACCAGCGAACTCACACTGGGGAGAGGCCGTTCACCTGCTCCGAGTGTGGGAAGAGATTCACTCAATCATCCCACCTGCAGACACACAAGCGCACTCACACAGGGGAGAGGCACTTCACCTGCACCACATGTGGGAAGGGATTCACTCAGTCATCTCACCTGCTGACGCACCAGCGAGTTCACACTGGGGAGAGGCCATTCACCTGCTGCAAGTGTGGGAAGGGATTTACTCAGTCTGCTAACCTGCTGAAACACCAGCGAGTTCACAAATAACTGCAGTGATTGGATTTTGCTGTTAATCACATCCAGACTGAGCCATGTTCATTCAGGCCTGTTTCTGCTGATGTTAATAAACTCCAGCCCTGTCATCGTGGTTCTCACTCTGAATAAAAATTAAATTAACAGTTTTGTGTTAAACACACTGTGTTGAGTCTCTTTAATATCTCAAACACACGTTAATTCCTTTGAAGGGCTCTCCCTCTCCTTCAAATCTGCCATCATCGCTCTCTCCTCAATAAAACCAACCCTTGACCCCAATGTCCTTGCAAACCACCTCTCCATTTCTTTCCATCCTTCCCTCTCCCAAACCCTTGTCACCTTCCAAATCCATGCCCATCATTCTTGGAACTCCATGTTTCAATCCATGCAATAAGATTCCTGCCCCTGTCACAGTATCGAAACAGTTCTTCTCAAAGTCACAGATTACATCTGATGTGAATGTGACAAAGATAAACTCTCCCTCACAGTCCTTCTCGATCTGTCCGCAGTCTTTGACACCATTGACCAAACCATCCTCCTCCATGCTGGGTGGGACTGCAAGCTCCTGATTCCTTTCTTATCGATCTCATTGTAACCAGAGAATCACCTACAGGAGCTGTGATTACCTGAGTTACATTTTCACAGACTGACTCACCTGGTAAGTGATCAGATGTCACTGAACTTTGATATAAAAATGTTCCATTTTCACTCTCACATTGACCGTATCTTACAGACCAAGCCCTTCTTTCCAGAATAGCCCTTCTGGATAAGATCAACAGAGAAGAGTGAAGACATTCCAGTTCACAACCCAAACTCATAGAGGTAAAAAATGTTTGCTTATTCATGTTAAAAATAGAGCATAGCAGAACAATGTTGTGTTAATGTATGACAGACTTTACTGAAACAGATTAATTACTGAACATTAGCCAACAGCTCCATTCTTGCAGGATGCAGATGGTAGGAGTTGGATATTAATCATTCTTATTTTGCAATCCCTTTGTTAGCAGAAAATCACTAAGTTATACAGACTCGCTCACTCAGTCAGTGATCAGAACTCACTGGACTGTGACTAGTTGTGTTTACCTGAGTTACATTTATACAGGCTCACTAGCTCAGTAAGCGATCAGGTCTCACCGAACTATGACACAATCATATTCTAATCACTCTCACACAGACTGTATCTTGCAGGCCAAGTTATTATACCTACATCAGCCCTTCTGCACAAGATTGACAGAGAAGACTGACTATGTTATTGACCACACAACAAGATCACAGTGCTACAAACATTTGGAACTTCTTGTGAGAATGTAAACTGGGAGAACAATGGTCTATTGGTCTCTTACAGACATAGAGATAGAGATTGACTGTCAGGATTAACCAACAATTTTTACCACATCACAATAGGTATGACGCAGAAGGAGGCCATTTGGTCCATCGTGTTTGCACTGGCTCTTCCAAAGAGCAACTCACCTAGTCCCATTCTCCCACCTTACCCTTTAAGTCCTCCCGTTTCTGATAACAGTCTAATTCCTTCCTGAATGCTTCAGTTGAACCTGCCTCTGCCACACTCTCAACCTGTGCATTCCAAAATTTAATTGCAATGCTGCATAAGAAGTTTCTCCACATATCGCTTTTGCTTCTTTGAATAACTTCTTTAAATCTGTGCCCTCTTGTTCTTGATCCTTTCACGAGTCAGAACAGTTTCTTCCTATAGACTCTGTCCAGACGCCTCATGATTCTGAATGCCTCCATCAAATCTCCTCTGAGCATCTTTTCTCTCATGCCACCATGCTAAGCTTTCCAATCTATCTTCATAACTCAAGTTTCTCAACCCTGGAACCATTCACGTAAACCTCTTCTATACTCTCTCCAATGCCTTCACATCCTTCCTAAAGTTCAGTGCCGAGAACTGTAAGCAATAATCCAGCTGAGGTCTAACTAGTGTCTTATACAAGCTCAGCATAACCTCCTTGCTCTTGTACTCTGTGCCCCTGTTCATAAAATCCAGGATACTGTATCATTTATTAACCATTCTCTCAACCTGCCCTGCCACAATGACTTAGGCACATATACACCCAGGTCTCTCAGCTTCTGCACCCCCTTTAGAGTTGTACCCACTAATATATACTGTCTCTTCCTGCCAAAACTTATTGTCTCACATTTCGCTGGATTGAACTTCAGCTGCCACCTCTCCTCCCATTCGACCAACTTGTCTATGAACTTTTGAAGTTCTACAATATCCTCCTCACAGTTTGTGTTGCTTCTGAGATTTGTATTATCCACAGATTTTGAAATGTTGCCTTTACACTAAGGTCTAGGTCATTAATGTATGTCAGGAAAAGCAATGGTCCCATAACAGACCCCTGTAGAACTCCATTACAAACCTTCCTCCAGTGCAAAAAATATCCACTAACTGCTACTCTCTGTTTCCTGTTATGCAGCCAATTCCATATCCATGTTGCTCCTGTCCCTTTTGTAACCTGAGCTTTAACTATTCTCACAAATCTGTTGTGCAGTACTTCAACAAATGCCTTTTGGAAGTCCATGTACACCATAGTGACAGCATTGCCCTCATGAATCTTCTCTGTTACCTCTTCAAGAAACTCCATCAAATTAGTTAAGCATGATTTTCCTTTAAGAAGTCCATGCTGGCTTTCCATAATCAACCTGCATTTGTCCATGTGATGATTAACTTTGTCCAGAATTGTTGTTTCTAGAAGTTAACCTGATTGGTCTGTAGTCACTGGGCATATCTTTAAGCCCTTTTTTGATCAAGAGTGTAAAGTTTGCAATCTTTAGTCCTCGAAAACTACCCCTGAGTCTACGGAGGATTGAAAAATTATGTCCAGTGCCTCCGCAATTTCAATTTACATCTTGCAGTATCCTGGGATGCATCTCATCTGGTCCTGGCGACTTAACAACTTTAAGTACAGATAACAAATTCAATACATCCTCTTTCCCGATTTTAAACCCATCTAGTGTCCGAATTACTTCGGAGTTTTACCATGGTCTGGGTAGCATCTTCTTCCTTGCTAAAGACAGGTGCAAAGTATTCATTTAATACCTCAGCTATATGTCTGCCCCCTAGTGTAAATTCCCTTTTTGCCCCATATCAACCCTAGTCTGAAGCTTTGGAGCTCGAATACGGTATTTATTATTCTTCAGCCCCTATGCTAAGAGAAACCCCACCCTCAATTCCCCAGGTTCAGACAAAGATTAACTGCGACGTTGTATCTAATGGCGGCCTGATTACCCATAATCCAGTGCGTCTCAGAAACCGCTCTATCTGCCGCGGGTTGTCCGGGTGGATGGCGCATGCTCGGAGTCTCCTGCTCTCTTTGCTTGAGGTTGGTGCCGGAGAGAAGCCGGAAGCGGCGGATAGTGACAGTGGAGAATGTTCATTGGTTCAGATTCAGCTCTGGGGCCGCACTCGGATTTGGAAACCCCGCCCCCGACACTGACCTCTCACCTGACAGCTCACAATGCCCGGCTGATTGATGGCAGCTGCGGGCTAATAGGAAGACGGAATGGGGCAGGAGTCTCGTGTTGGGGATGCTGGTCCTCCAACCAATCGGAGTGAATGAGGGGCGGGGCCGGATCTCCCTCATTGGCTGAAACTCTGCATCATTCTGAAAGCTAATTTCTCTCAAACTCCAGGAGAAAACTGGACCTTTCTGTTTGTGACTTGAAACAGATGAAACCCTGTGGGTGTGGAGCAGACATTTCAACATTTGTTACTGAAATGTGCGAACATGATGAAACAATGTACACACAATACAAGGGCTGACTTCAAGGCATAAATGGGCAGACAGGAAATAACACCATTAGAACAAGAAGGTTCCCTAGTTTCAATAAATGAACCGGCAGAAGGGTTTGGACAGGTTAGGGAGAAGGTTAATGCTGTCATCGTTCAGAACAATAGATGGAAACCAAGGCCAGTGAGAGAGGGGCCCACCGCAGACAGGTCGAGAAAGACCAGAATGGAAAATTTACCTTTGTCACAGTCATAATAGCTTTCAAAATAACTGTTCTGGAACTGTGGCGGGGCAGAAACCTGATCGGAGAGATTCAAACCTGGAGTTCAGAGAAAGATGGACACGGATTTGGGAGATTACAAAAAGTTTAAGTATTTTTCAAAGGAAAGTGAGGCAGGGAATGGGGCAGCAGCATGCAAAGATGGAGAAGTGAAGAATTTATTTTAAGGATAGTGGTAATGATGGAAGATTTAAAGGAGAGCGGGACAGTACTTGAAAAGAGAGAACTGTTGTGAATGTCAGTAGGCATGGGGAAGTTGTGTGGTCTATAGTTTAGTGGGTATAGGGTCGATGGAGCAGGTGGTGCACAGAGAGAGCACTGAGAGGGCATGAGGGGAGACGGGTGGGAAACTCGTGAAAAATGTGTGTTCAGGGTTTGGGCAAATGGGATATTCAGACACAGTTTGTCCCATTGGGCCAGTGGAAGGGAGGGAAGCAGCAGAGGCAGCTGATCGGATTGTCTCAATCTTAGAAACAAAGAAGGTCCATGCGATCCTCACATTGTTGCTGGAGGTGAGGATGGAGGAGACAAGCGAGAGGGAGAACCCTTCAAAAGGAACAAATTTGTGTTAAAGATATTAAAAAGACTCAACACACTGTGTTTAACACAAAGCTGATTTATTTGAATTTTATCCAGAATCTTTAACTGGGCTGGAGTTTATTAACATCAGCAGAAATACACTCCAATGAATATGCTTCAGACAAGAATATCATTGGGAACTAAATCCAACCCAAACAGTTACTTGTGAACTCGCTGGTGTCTCAGCAGTTGGGATGATCGAATGAATCCTTTCCCACACTCAAAGCAGGTGAACGGCCACCCCTGACTGTGAACTCGCTGGCGTTTCAGTAGGTTGGATAAGTCAGCAAAGCCCTATTTATACACAGTGCAGGTAAATGGCCTCTCCCCAGTATGAACTCACTGGTATGTCCACAGATGGGATGACTGAGTGAATCCCTTTCCACGCTCAGAGCAGGTGAACAGACTCTCTCCAGTGTGAGTGCTCCAATGAATTTCCAGCTGGGATGGGTAATTGAATCCCTTCCCACAGTTCCCACATTTCCATGGATTCTCTCCAGTGTGACTGTGGCTGTGGTTCAACAGGTCATTTGTTCGGCTGAAGCCTCGTCCACACACAGAGCATGTATACGGTTTCTCCCCACTGTGAACAAGGCTTTTAACTTCCATGTTCAAAATTCGATGATATTTGGGTTACGATAAATTGGGCGACACCGTCAGACCCTGATGTGATGTTGGCTTTGAAATTCCGGACTGCAAGCCCTGTGAAAGTAGTTTAAAACAGGCAAAAGGGAGTGAGGGAGAACCCACAAAAACACAAAGGCAGGTTATGAAATTGAGTGAATGAATCGGTAATGTTTGGGACAGACACGAGGAAAAAGTGACAATGAAAGCTTTCAGACACAACGGATTCATTAATTCCTATTAGGAAAGGGAACCCACAGACTGGACAGGCCTATACAAAACTCCAAAATCTAGGGTAGGAAAGAGAGGGAGATGGGAGAGCCAGGGCGTGAAGGAGAGGGATGTTGCACATCTGCAACTCTACCAGAGCTTTGGCAGAATCTCCCAAACTTGCAACATCTACCAGCTAGAAGGATTAGGGTAGCAGGTGTCTGTGAACATAATCACCTCCAAGTCACAGACTGTCCTGACTTGACTGACATTCAGTACTGGATGAACAGGAATTTCTTCCATTTAAATATTGGGAAGACTGAAGCCATTGTCTTCAGTCCCAGCTACATTCTCCCATCAATGCCATCCGTCTCTCTGACAACTTTGAGACTGAACCAGACTATTCAACAATCAATTTTAGATCATTAACTCACTCCTCCATCCCCACCCCCTTTCCGATCCCTCTTATATTTTCCAATAATTTATATAGATTTTTCTTTTCCCACCTATTTCCATTATTTTGAAATGTATTTCCATCCATTGTTTTATCTCTACCTTTTAGCCTATTTTGATCCCTTCCCTTCACCCCACCCCACCCCCACTAGGGCTATCTGTACCTTGCTTGTCCTGTTTTCTACCCTTAATTAGCACATTAGATAATATCACCACCTTCAACCCCTCTTTGTCCTTTTGTCTGTGACATCATTTGGTTTGCTCCACCTATCACTGGCCCTCTATCCAGCTCTACCTGTCCCAGTATCCCCCTCCCACCCCCAAGCCATCTTATATTTCACCTCTTTTCTATTTTTACTTAGTTCTGTTGAAGAGTCATACGAACTCAAAACGTTAACTGTAATGCTCTCCGCAGATGCTGCCAGACCTGCTGAGTTTTTCCAAGTATTTTTATTTTTGTTTCAGACTATTCACTATCTCGCTGTCATATTTCACCCCAAGCTGATCCTCTAACTACATACCACCAAGACTGCCTATTTGGACCTCAGTAACTTTGCCAAACTTTACACCTGCCTCAGCTCATCTGCTGCTGAAACTCATCTTTCCCTTTGTTCCTGCTAAACTGGACTATTACTAGCTACCTACATAAAGATGGGGTCATTTAAAACTCTGCTTCCCTTATCCTTACTCGCACTAAGACTCATTCATCCAAAATCCCTGTGCTCACTGAGCAACATCGGCTTCTCATTAGGCAGCACCGCAATGTTCAAATTCTCATCCTTGTTCTCAAATCCTACCGTGACCTCACCCCTTACTATCTCTATAATATCCTCCAATCTACATCCCTCCCAGATATCTGGACTCATTTAATTCATTTAACTGATTTCAATTGATCCACCATTGGTGACCAAACCTTCAGCTGCCCAGGCCATAAACTCTGGAATATCCTCCTTAGACCTCTCTGCCTCCCTCTCATCCTTTAAGATTCTCCTTATAAGCTACTTATTTGACCAAGCCTCTGATCATCTGCTCTGATGCCTGCTTAAGTGACTTAGTGTTAAATATTGCAACATAATATTCCTGTTAAACACATTAGAAGGTTTTGTTTTATCCAGAGTGCTACATAAGTACAAATTGTCCTTGATGATTTGGATATATATCATCGCTGAGTGGAAATCCTGTAACTCCTTACCAAACAGCATTGTGGGAGCACCTTCACCACAGTAACTGCAGCGGTTCAGGAAGAAGGTCCACCG
Organism: Carcharodon carcharias; assembly: GCF_017639515.1. Taxonomy (NCBI): domain Eukaryota; kingdom Metazoa; phylum Chordata; class Chondrichthyes; order Lamniformes; family Lamnidae; genus Carcharodon; species Carcharodon carcharias. Next base: position 148,692 of record NW_024470578.1, on the reverse strand, counting down.
ACACCTGACCAACAGAGAACTGGGGATTGACAATATCTGCTGGTCTTGTTAGTGACGCCCAAATCCCAAAAATGGAGTTAACAAAAAACCCCCATTGTTTCTCTCTCCACAGCTGCTGTCAGACCAGGTGAGTTTTTTTTTTCCAGCATTTTCTGTTTTGATTTCACACTTCCAGCATCCCCAATATTTTGATTTAATCTGAATTGGTCTGCCTGTGTTTATAAACTCAGTCTATAAAACAATGAAATGAAAGCAAAACTCTACAATGTTGGATCTGAAATTAAAATATAAAAGACTTCAAATATTCAGCTTGTCAGGCAGCATAAGCCGATTAAGAAACAGAGCTAGGGGCTCAGGTCACTGACCTGCCTTCAGACTGCACGAAAACGCTCAGCGGCAGCCAATGAATAATGGCGGCCGAAGTTCCCACAATGCTATGGGCCCAGAAATCGCTCTATCTAAAAGTTGTTTATTTTCTTATCGAAGGTTGGTTGTCGCAATCTGCGGGTGATAACAATGGCGCAGTGAGAGGTAAGGAGGTGAAGAACTGCAGCAAATTACAGGAATACTTAAACGGACTTGCAGACTACACGGAGAAATGGAAAATTAAATTCAAAATAGTGAAATGAAGGCGGGTTGGGTCCCTGCTAATGGAGATAGACCGTATTCGATCCCACGGTGCATTCTGCGTAGGATGACCCCCCATTATTACGGAAGAATTAAGCCGTGTTTCTGCGCTTGTGCACCGACACCAATGCCGAAAATAACAAAATAAAGTCCAGCTCTGAAGAAGAGTCATACGGACATAAAACGTTAACTCTCTCTTTCTCTCCACAGATGCTGCTAGACTTGCTGAGTTTTTCCAGCATTTTCTGCTTTTGTTGCCAAGACTAACAACTTCCCAGCATCCATGATCACCGCAACCTGCATCCTGGAACTGGGAGTGGGAGAAGCGGGAAGAATGAGGAGAAACAATATAACCCAACACTCACAACAACCTCCAATCCACCTCTATTCCCAGGATAGTGAGACAGAGTTTAGAAACACTCAACAACACGACTCCAGTGAAACATCCACGAGGAAAGGGGGAACAGTGACTGTGTCTGCTCTGATATAGCCCCAGACTTGTCACTCATATCCCCAACTCAGCCCAATTCACAGCTCAACCTACCAGCTTGTAGTTTCCTGCACCTTGACCCCCGCTTGGCCCAGGTGTGGGACAGTGCCAGGTGAGTCGTTTGTGTCACCAGGAGAATGCGGGAGGGGTGACCTCCCGCCCTGTGCTGTGTCCAAAATGGACTCTTCCTCCCCTCCTCCAGGGCCCGAAAACACCGCATGCAGGCAGCTGATGGGCTTTGGGGATCTTCACTAACCTGCACAGGTACATTATCCTGCACATTCCCTCCCCACCTCCATTCACCATGTCAACAAGTTGCTTTTCTTTCTTTCTGCTCCCCCTTTGTGTAAACATCTTGTTTCATACAAGTTTTGTTTAAGACTTGTTTAATCTTGTTTAATTGCAGGGCTATGGGGCAAAGGCAGGGACGTGGCATTAGGTAAATTGTTCCTTCAGGGAGCTAACACAGACATGACCAACCGAGTGGCCCCCTTTTGTGCTGCAACATTCTATGATTCTGTGATGTGTCTATTCTGCTGCTCCATTCCCAGTGATTCCCACCTTCTGCTATTGTTCCTGGCACCCTGTTTAACCAAGTAATTCCTCCCCTTTCCCTTGCTCACCCTGTGCAGTGTGTGTGTCAGGCTTCCTCCGAACACCTCCCCTCACCACCACCCCGGCCCCTTTAACCATCAGCAGCTTTCTGCTTGTCTGGTTTTAATCTAAGTTTACAGAATTGCAGGATTTAGCTTCAAACTCGCCTTAACTGATTGCAGCAAATCTGATCATGTTTGCTCCTCACACCAGGATAGTTTATTTTGTATAAAATCAGACCAAAAATGCAGTGACTGTCCTCAAGCTTCTTCTTTTGATGCTCACAGGACCCGAATATAAAACAGCGAGCGTTCTCCCCCTAGACTGAATACAAAACAATGAACATTCTCCCCCCAGACCCAAATATAAAGTAAAGTAAAGTTAGAATAAACTTCAATAAAACACTGGCTTGGCACCAGGCACAGGATTGGGTCCAATTCTGAGCATCTCACCACAGGAAGAATGTGAGGCATTAGAGACTGTGCAGTAAAGGCTCACGAGAGGTGAGGAACTTCAATTAGGTTAGGTGAAGTTGGGTTTGTTTTCCTTGGAAGTGGAACCATTGTCTTGCATATTTTCTGGACCTTCTGTCTTCACTTCCTTCTGAAATTGTTGCCATTCAGTGGCGGGGGTGTTAAAAACTTTCTTTCATGGCATTTGGGCAAGGCCAGCATTTGCTGCCCATCCCCAACTGCCCTTGAAGCAAGGCTTGCCACACCATTCAGAGGGCCATTCTGAGTCAAACACATTTCAGTGGATCTGGAGTCACATGTAGGCCAGACCATGTAAGGATGGCAGATTTCCTTCTCTAAAAGGCATTAGTGAACCAGATGTTTTTTTTAAATGATAACTGACAATGGTTTCATTGTCACTGTTACTGAGGCTAGCTTTAAATTCCAGATTTATTAATTGAATTTAAATTGAACCAGCTGCTGAGGTGGGACTTGAACCCAAGTCCCTAGAGTATTAGCTGGCCTTCTGGATTACTGGTTTAGTGACATCGGCACAACGCCAACGCCACCCCCCAACATATATATATAATTTTAATTATTTTGTAACTAGTTTAATATTTGTCATTATTTTATTTCATGTGGTTTCTAATATGAGTTTCAGACAGTTCTGTGCCAAATGGACGAGCTGTTTAAAGGTCACTCATTTCTCCCTATGCATGTTAATGTTCATTAAAGACACAGAAAATAATGTCCTCCTCATTAAGTATCAATGGCACTTAAATGGATAATTCCCACTTCCCTTCTTTTGGGTGCATAGGTGGTCTATACATTCAGGTTACTGTATAATTTGATTGTTAATTTTATTGAGTGCCCCAAATTTTAAATGACTACTCCAATCTCCACATCGCAGCACAAATTGACCATTTCTCATTGGGGAGGCAATGGCGATGCCTTTTCCCAGCATTCCCCGCGATGGTGAATGTGCCCTATCCAGACCACTAGAAAGCGGTGCGCAGGCGCAGTGCCGGACAGTGTTTGGAGCATGCGCAGTGTCAGTGATGACGACGGGAGAGAAGCTCCTCTACAGCCGGCGAGGATGTGGATACGCGACTGGCGCAATGGAGCCGGCGGCTGGTCGGGAAGGTTTTTAAACACCCGGTGAAGGCCTCAAACCCCGAACAGAGACCTGCAGGTCCTGGGTTTGAGCTCCAGGGCTTTTAACCGAGACTAGACCCAGATTAACGGCCGCCATCTTGTTTCAGAGGGGAGCAGGGCGCATGGGCGCAGGGCTTGATGACGTAACAGTGGGCGGGGCTTCAGCGTGCCTGTTCCCAACCGGGTCCAAGTGCCCGCTTCGTGTAAAATCTGGGCAACAGGTTTTCCAGCAGAAACAGCATTACCTGGAAAAACTCAGCAGGTCTGGCAGCATCGGCGGAGAAGAAAAGAGTTGACGTTTCGAGTCCTCATGACCCTTCAACAGAGCTTTACCCACTTTCAGGCTGCAGGTGATGTTTGAAGCGGAGAGGAGTTCACGGGCCTTTTATATATTCAGAGTGAGAGGTTGCAGCCCCTGTGTAGTTACCTGAAGGGGATGATCCTCAACCTTTGGTGACACTGCTGTCCCATTCTTTGAATCTTTGTCTGACCATTGTGGAGGGGGAGTGGGTAAGTCAGAGAATCTTCTCCTGAAATTGTTCATGGGCCAGGTTAAAACATGAATTTGCAGATCCAGGATGGGTGACACACATGGGGGTGGTCACACTGGCTGACGACCTCTCTTCCGTGGTCTTGTCCGTGCCCGGGTGTCCCTGGAGAGGGAACATGCGGTGTCCATTAGTACGCTTGATACCTCCCATAACCAGTGGGCACCTCAGGGTACAGAGTGTCTCATTGACACTGGAAAAAACATTCTGCTTTAGTTCGGAAGGTTCCCTTTGCTTTTATTGGGACTTTGTTGCTGATTTGAGCTTCTTTTAGTTTGATTGGACCACATGTTTGGGGAAAGAACGTCCCAAAGAAACTTGAATTGTCTGTTTTGAATTTCTATCCTGTACTTACAGTGATGGTTTTTGTAAACTCCTTTTACAGGGGAGAAGAGGGAGATGATTTGCAGACGGGAAACTCGAACCAAACATCACATCAAGATCTGACTGCGTCACTCAATTCATCAAGACCTAAGTATCATTGGACATTGACTGTGAAAGGAGGTATATTTGTCTGTTCTGTCTGTGGGTAAAGATTTGAAACATTAGTGTGACTGGAAAAGAACCAAGACACACACACACACACAGTGAGTGTGTTCCAGTGAACTGACTGGAGAAGGAGCTTTAACCTGTTACACCACCTGAAACAAAGATTTCACCATGCACAGCAGAGAGAAACTGTGCAAGCGTAGTGTGTGTGGACAAGAATTCAACTGATTATCCAACCTGGAGAGGCACAGGAACATCGACACCATGGAGAAGCCGTGGAACTGCGGGGATTGTGGGAAGAGATTCAGATCCCCCTCTGAGCTGGAAACTCATGGACGCATTCACACTGGGGAGAGACCGTTTATCTGTTGCGATTGTGGGAAGGGATTCACTCGACTAACTAACCTCACTTCACACCAACTTGTTCATTCAGACATGAGACCTTTTAAATGTTGTGACTGTGAGAAGAGCTTTAAAAGCAAAAAGAATCTGCTAATACACCAGCGAGTTCACACTGGGGAGAGGCCATTCACCTGCTTTGACTGTGGGATGGGATTCGCTCAGTTATCCAACCTGCTGCGACACCAGAGAGTTCACACTGGAGAGAGGCTGTTCACCTGCTCCAAGTGTGGGAAGGGATTCACTCAGTTAAGTACCCTCACTTCACATCAACTTGTTCACTCTGACATGAGACATTTTAAATGTTCTGACTGTGAAAATTGCTTTAAAAGCAAAAAGATTCTATTGATACACCAGAGAATTCACACTGGGGAGAAACCATTCACCTGCTCCAAGTGTGGGAAGGGATTCACTCAACTAACCCAGCTCACTTCACATCAGCGTGTTCACTCTGAAAAGAGACCTTTTAGATGTTCTGACTGTGTGAAAAGCTATAAAAGCAAAGTGGATCTGCTGACACACCAGCGAGTTCACACTGGAGAAAGGCCATTCACGTGTTCCATGCGTGGGATGGGACTTATTCACCCATCCCTCTGGCTGAAACACCAGCGAGTTCACACTGGAGAGAGGCCGTTCACCTGCTCCGTGTGTGGGAAGGGATTCAATTATTATCCACCCTGCAGACACACCGATGTATTCACAAGGGACTGCAGGGGTTGGATTCTGCTGTTAATCACATCCAGGACTGAACCATGTTCATTCTGACAGTTGGGGTTTGTTTTTGCTGATGTTCACAATCCCAGTAACTGGGCTGGAGTTTAATATTCTGGATAAAGGTTAAATTAATCAGCTTAGTGTCAAATACACAATGCTTGAGTCCATGATTTCTCTAAGAAAAGAGGAGACTGATTGATGTTCTGTTAATGACTTTTCTGGCCTAAGTCCTTCTCTCCTTTGTTAATGGAAGATGTGTATTTATATAGCACCTTTCACAGCTTCAGGATGTTCCAAAGTGCTTTACAGCCAGTGAAGTCTTTTTGAAGTGTAGTCCCTGTGTAATGTGGGAAATGCATGTCGGACCAGCCGTGAGCTTCGTCCAAACCATGGAGCCCCTCACCTTGCAGGAAATCCACCCCAGCCACAAGGACAAGGTTTTGATGGCACCGTCCCGAGTGTCTCAATGGGATCCATGAGGTCGCTGGACATGACACGTCACCCAACAGTGATTGATCCCAAACAGCAGACCCCCAACAAGGGACTGGTGAGTTTCCCCTCTCACATACCACAATTGGACTGGCGAAGAGTTCGTGTCTCATGGTTTTGATCCCTGGAAAAGCAAAAATGAGCCATGCGAGGCCATGAAGACCCCAGCACCAACAACAAACTGGTCTGTGTGGGTCAAGACTCCAGATACAGGGTGACAGAGAAACACAAACAACAAACTGGTCCTGTGTGGGTCAAGACTCCGGATACAGAGTGACAGAGAAACGCAAACAACAAACTGGTCCTGTGTGGATCAAGATTCTGGGTACAGGGTAACAGAGAAACACAAACAACAAACTGGTCCTGTGTGGGTCAAGACTCCAGGTTCAGGGTGACAGAGAAATGCAAATGCCAATACGGATCATCCAGCTCACCAACCACAACAACTGGGTTGAGACCTACCCATGAAAGAAGGGAATTGAACAAAAGCACAAAACACCCCAGTACAAGACAGAAAAACAGATTCTGGAAACTTAACCACACAAAACCAATCATTACTCTGTAATCACTGGGTGGATGAAATATTTAAACCAAAAAGTGTCCAAGCCATAGAAAAGGAATGCCTTAATCTGAATCAAACAATTATTCACCTTGCCAAATCATTTAAACCCACAATAATACCAGAGAAGTTCGGAAACAGAGGCTACATTTTTTAGCAGTGTGAAATAACATAATGCACAAATCCAGACAAACTGAGAGAAATTCCATAGAAAAATCACACAAGACGACTTTTCTGATTACTCAATTTCAGATAGGACAAGTTCATCGCACAGATCAGATTGGATTCCTCCAGAGAATGAAATGAACACTGAAATATCTGACTTCATCGAAGAAACTCAGGAATCGAGAGAATCCCTGATGTAAAGGATAAACAAAACCTCATGAGGAGAGAAAGACAAGCGATCAGAGAATTAAAAGTCAATACAGATATTGACATAAAACCAGCAGACAAAGGCAGTAACATAGATATGGACAGACAACAAAACCTTACTGAAGCAAATAGACAACTCAACAAGACAGATTACTGCACCAAGTGAACTAAGTCCATGTATCAATAGAGACAAAAAGAAGTTAAGGACAGACTAACAGAACTTAAAGACTCCAACTACATGAATCGAAAACAGATGGAATACCTAAAGGGACAGCAACCACAGCCAAGGACATTTTACAAAATACATAAACACCTGATGGTAACATGAGAAATCCTCCAAATTTCAACCATTACAGGCTGTGGCAGTGAATCATACAGAATGGCAGAACACACTGATTCATTTTTGAACACCCCCACCCCAGCTCAATATTACCCCAATTACATTAAGGATACTTACCGCTCAGAAAAATCCCTCACCGCACCCTCCCGACAGCACACTCTTCACAATGGAAATTGAGAGTTTGGAAAGCAACATAGAAACGGAGGGATTCCAGTCATCCAAAACATATTGAATAAAGTTCCACAATCTCATAGACCAGGCAAAGCCATAATCTGATTATTATATATGGGACTAACAAAAAACAACTTTGAATGCAGATGGAGAATACAATCTTCAAATTAAAGATATAGCCACTGGCAAAAAATTTGCACACCCCTGCCCCTCCCCCCATGTTAATATATAAATGTGTGGGGGAATGGGAAGAGAGTGTTTTCAAAGAATGTTCCAAGCTACCATTATGTTATTACAGATTTCTAGATGATACTGGAAGAGTTTGGTCCCACACGGTGACAGAACTGGAGGAATCTGCACAAACAATCACTATCTGACTATCAAAATCAAAGTTACAACAATGTTAAGAAATGTGACTTACCTGTCTCTCTGTGACGGTTTCTGGCTGGAGACTGAGGACGAGGAGGCCCAGCATTCCCTGGGAGTTCCAGCACGTGTCCAGAGTGGGACAGGCAGCGCGGGCTCAGGAGAAGAGATTGAACCATTGGGAGGTGTGCAGTTGTTGAGGCAATCCGAGTCAGAGCAGCTTTGAGGGATGTCAGAGGCTAGATTCTTGAAAGTGGAGACCCTTGTGAGGGAGATGGAGTTTTCACGAGATTGTGTGACTCACAGTGAACACTGACATCTGGGTGGGTTGCTGAGAAATCTGTGGGATCTGTCTTGACTGTCTGTTATTTAATGTGCTGTGCATTATGTTTGACCACAGCTGCCTGTTACTTCATATTTTTCTCATGTAATTCTGAATGTTAGAGATTAAGATAGATATTGCCAATTGTTTTATTTTTCTGACTTTCTATAATAAAGTTTAACTTGTTTGTTTAAAACCGTGGAAGCTTGTAATTTTATTCTCTTAGTCAGTACTTGGGATTTCAAATATTGTCTACTTCAAACAAAAAGTTACTGGTCCCTAACCAGATTGAAACAAACATACAGAAATAAAATTAATTTCTTAAACACCACAGAGTTCAAACTAACACAATGAGATAACACATAACAAATTAGCAGCAAACGTTTTCTTTAAATCAACAGACACGCGCACCCTATTACATATCAAAAGGCACCATGCTAAACACACCTTCCATCGATTAATGAATTCACAACTGATGCGATTCCATGGCATTTGTACAGAACAGGCAGATTTAACAGTGTCATCAATACCTCATTCACTGCGTTGTGACAGAGGGGATACGCAAAAAGGTTCCTTAAACATATCAAATACAATTTTTGGAAAGAATTAGACAACCCTCCAAGATTAAATAGATTAGGCCCTGAAAATACCACATATTATGGGATATTGCAATAGGATACCACATATAAAGAAAGTAATTGAAACTAATTTTGAAAACTTAAATGAAGGAATCGACTCACTAAACCAAAAAATAACAGCCTTTAGAAAGAATAAAAACCGAAAGGATCTTTTCGTTAGCAGCAAAGTGAGCACACAAACCACAACAAATTGTGGGAATAGAAACTATAACATTCAAGCACTTAAAAGTCCTGAAAACAAGACAAAAATTCAACACAGGGAAAACACCCCTTTAAACCACAGAATCACATGTGAACAACAATGTTGTCTATGCAATATGATATAAACATTGCAAAATCTGATACATGGGAGAGACCATGTAACAGATTAAGAACTAGACTCACATCGTGACAGTAGAAGGAAGAAAGAACAGGAAGCCATCAACAAACATTTTATTGAATATGGACGGGACCCTTTGGAAATGACAAGACTGGAAACAAATCTAAATTGGTTTACATTGCAAAGGAAGAGCAAAGAGGGACAGTGGATTCCAAATTTAGTAACAATGTCTCCAAAAGGCTTAAATTAAAGAAAAAAAAGTGTTGATACAAGAGAACTGTTAATACGTTTAATAACTTGAATGATTCCCATTCTGGGAGGTTTGGTGAGATAGGAAAGAGCTATTCACACCTCCAGGAAAACCACTGTCAATGAGTTTACCCTTGTGGAAATGCGCCTTGGATTTCAAAACAAAAACAGAATTACCTGGAAAAACTCAGCAGGTCTGGCAGCATCGGCGGAGAAGAGTTGACGTTTCGAGTCCTCATGACCCTTCGCGAAGGGTCAGGAGGACTCGAAATGTCAACTCTTCTCTTCTCCGCCGATGCTGCCAGACCTGCTGAGTTTTTCCAGGTAATTCTGTTTTTGTTTTGGATTTCCAGCATCCGCAGCTTTTTTGTTTTTATCGCCTTGGATTTCAGATGTCGTCACATATCTGGGTAGGTCCTTTTGCAATTTACTTGAAGCCTCCTAGAAGCTTGGCAAATATTGCAGTTGTAAAAGGTCAGGTGACCTTTAGCAGCTATTTTTAAGGTTCTTTTTTAAGGTGCCCATTTAAAAGAAATATTAGTTTTTTTAACAAAATCTACCACATCACAACACAACATTTGTGACAAGTTTCTCCCTCTTCCAGTCCTTTAAGTGGGTGACTTAGGCTCTGGCTCAATCCCACACTTCGCTCTAATTCTACTAAATAACACAGCTCACAACAAAACATCTTTCGTGATTTTATTAGTCATTTTGAATGTTCCAGATGTGAATGTGGTCATGTGGTTGAGCAGTGTGTGGTACTGGAATTAGGATCTTGTCTCTTTGGAGCTGTGGGTTTGAATCCCACCACTGCTAAAGTTTTGGGTGGTTTGCTCTGCTAGGTTGTTCCAGAAAGTTCTTCATGTGGGCAAGGGGCAGCTGAGCTGTGCAGTGTTTCATTCTGGTCGGGAGAATGAGGAGAGACAGAGACAGTAAATTACAGGTGACCAGGAAAGGGTGGGGGAAGGGCACAGACTGGATGGACCGAATACCGTTTTTCTCTGTAACACTCCGTATCCATTCTATCATCCTTCCCGAGTAGTTGTGGCCGAGTGATTAAGACGGTGGATTTGAAATCCAGTGGGTTCTCCTCATGCAGGTTGGAAATCTGTCAACTCCGCTTCTCATCACTCCTGATCACAACCAATCACAGAATTAGTTATTGGTTAAATGGAATAAAAACCATCCAAATTCCCAGTGTTTCTTATTTCCCTTCATCCCAAACATTCATTAAATTTGCAGTCTGAAATGGAACAATAATTGGCCTGGTCGGTGACATCCTTGCTTTCTGGGTGTTTGCCCCTCCTTAGGCCTCTGTCACTCTCGGTGCATATGTCTGTGTGTGTTCCTCTGTGTGTATCAATGTCGTTCAGTTCCCTGAGGGGGTGAACATACTTTTACCATCACAAACTTTATTCACATCAGTTGTGTAGCTTCGTAATAAAATGTTACAGAGAAAAAAATATCAGGGGTTTGTCTCTTTCTATGTATGGATGACTACAACAACAACTTACATTTATACATCAGTTCAACATAAACATCCCACAGAAGAATTATGTAACAAAATATGACACTGACCCACATAAGGAGACATTGGGTCAGATGGCCAAAAGCTTGGCCAAAGAGGTAGGTTTTAAGAAGAGTCTTAAAGGAGGAAAGTGAGGTAGAGGCAGAGAGGTTCAGGGAGGGAATTCCAGAGCTTGGGGCCTCGGCAATGAAACCACGGTCACCAATGGTGGAGGGATTCTGATTGGGAATGTACAAGAGGCCGGAATTAGAGGGGCACAGATATCTCAGAGGCTTGTGAGGTTCGAGGAGGTCACAGAGATAGGGAGGGTGAGGGCATGTTGGGATTTGAACACAAGGATGAGAACTTTAAAATAAAGACATTTCTTGATTCAGAGCCAATATGGGACAGCAAGTACGTGAGAGACAGAGGATTGGGACTTGCCGTGAGTTAAGACACGGGGAGCAGTTTTGGATGAACTCAATTTATGAAGGGTAGAAAATTAGGTCAAAAATGAACAAGCTGGACTTCAAATGTAGTAATCTCTGGATTATTCCTAGTGTCACGTGCAAGTAAGTACAGAAATAGGAAGATAAGACAGATGAATGTGTGGCTGGAAAGATGGTGCAGGAGGGAGGGCTTTAGATTCCTAGGATACTGGGATTGGCTCTGGGGAAGATGGCACATATACAAGCTGGACAGGCTGCACGAGAACAGAGCTGGGACTGAGTTCCTGGCAGGGCGTTTTGCTCGTGCCATTGGGGGGGCTTTAAACTAAATTGGCAAGGGTGTGGGAACCAGGAGAGAGCATTAGAGAGGAATACCAGGGTGCACAAAATACGGGGAGAGACCGAAAGCACGAGAAAATAGAATAATAAGTTAATAGTTGGAGTCGGAGTAAGGGAGAATGTCGTAAAGACTAAATCAGGGTTAGTGTGCATGTATGTGAATGCATGGAATATTGTAAATAAGATTGGGGAGTTACAAGTGTAGATTGCCATCTGGAAATATAATGTTGTGGCAATAACAGACCTGGCTCAAGGAAGAGCAAGACATTCCTGGGTACAAGGTGTTCAGAAAAGATAGAAAAGGAGATGGGGTGGCAGTATTGGTTAAGGAGAGCATTGCAATGCTGGAGAAAGAGGATGTCCCGGGGGTTCAAGGACAGAATCAATTTAGTTAGAGCTAAGGAACAAAAAGGGTGCAATTACACTCTTTGGTGTCTATACACCATCGGGAAGGATGCAGAGGAACAAATCTTCAGGGAAATTAGAGATGCAGACATCATAGAGTAATTATAATGGGGGACTTTAGTTACCCGAATGTAGACTGGGACAATGGTAGTGTAAAGGGAGGAAAGGGGCAAGAGTTCCTAGATTATGTTCAGGAGAATTTTCTACAGCAGTGTGCGTCCAGTGCAACAGGAAAGGATGCACTGTTGGACCTGATTCTTGGAAATGAGGTGGGCCAAGTAGACCAAGTGTCAGTGGGGGAACATTTAGGAGACAGTGATCATTGTATCATAAGGTTTAGGATGATGTTAGAAAAGGACAATGTGCAATCCAGGGTGAGAATAATTAACTGGGGGAGAGCAGACTTCAATGGGGCAAGAACAGAGCTAGGCTGGATAGACTAGAACCAAATGTGGGTGGGGAAAAACAGCTGAAGAAATGGTTCGGGCACAGTCAAGGTATAATTCCTCCAAAGGGAAAGGTAGGGCAAGCAAATCCAGAGCTGGCTGGATGATAAAGGAGATAGAAATCAAGACTAAGTAGAAAAAGTGTGCTTATGACAAGTGTCAGGTAGAAAATTCAATTGAGAACAAAGCTGAATACAGAAGGTTCAGAGGGGAGGTGAGAAAGCAAATATGAGAAACAAAGAGGGATCATGAGAAAAGACTGGCAGCCAACAAAATGGGGAATCCCAAAGTCTCCAATTGAGACAAAAATAGTAAGAGGATGGTCAAAAGAAAATAGGACTGATCAGAGACTAAAAAGGGGATTTGCACAGGGAGGCAATAGGCATGGCTGAGGGGTTAAATGAACACTTTGCATCTGTCTTTACCAAGGAAGCAGATGCTACCAAGGCCCCGGTGACAGAGGAGGAAACCTTGTCACTAAAAGGATTCAAAATTAATGAGGAGGAAGTGTTGGATAAACTGTCGGTATTTAAGTTTGTTAAGGCACCGGGACCGGATGAGATGCAACCAAAGATATTGAAGGAAGTAAGAGTGGAAATTACAAGGGTATTGGCCATAATTTTTCAGTCTTCCCCAGGCTCGGAGGAGGTTCCAGCGGATGGAGAATTGCAAACGTTATGTCCTTGTTCAAAAAAGGCTGTAAGGATAAGCCCAGCAATTACAGACCAATCAGTTTCACTTCAGGTGTTGGGAAGCTTCTCGGGATAATTATACGGGATAGAATTAGCGGTCACATGGGAAAATATGGGCTGATTAGGCAGAGCCAGCATGGATTTCAAAAGGAGAAATCATGTTTAACTAACTTGCTGGAGTGTTTTGAAGAGGTAACAGAGAGGGTTGATGAGGTTAATGCTGTTGATGTGGTGCACATGGACTTTCAAAAGACATTTGATGCAGTGCCACACATCAGACTTATAAGAAAGCTTATTGCTCGTGGAATAAAAGGGACAGTGGCAACGTGGATATAAAATTGGATGAGTAATAGGAAACAGAGGGTAATGGCCAATGGATATTTTTCGGGCTTGAGGAAGGTTTGTGGCATCTGCGGCTTCGGTGCCGTAATAATTCTGTGATTCTGTGATTGACACATCACCTGTCCTGCCATCCTTAATGTGTTTTAAATTATTACTCAATTATATTAATCACCTATTTATATTGCTTTTTTATATATTAACTTTACCTCCAATTTGAATACTATTTTAAACCTTAAGAATAGAATAGGCCTTAACCACACACCAGTTACTCACCAAATAGCTAGCTCCTTTCCCTGTAGTAGAGCAAAAACCAATTCCAACAGTGTGAGAAAGATAAAATAAAGGAAATGAGCATCTCCTCCCTCCACTTCACCGAACTCCCCCTCCTCACCAAACTCCAAGTATGCACTCATTTGCCTTAGCTGCTCTGAAGAGGCCTGTATTTATAGCCAACTGAACAGGGGCTAGAATAACCAGATTCAACCAGTTAGCGAATTAACTACTCAACTCTCACAACAGAGAGTGAATTTACCCTGTCAAAGCTGCAATAAAACAAGAACTTAGCCTGCTTACACAGCACTTTTCTGTTACTGCTAAGAGAGTAAAGGTTTTTGGGGGTAGGCTCCTTGTGGAGTTGAAGCCACAATCAGATCAGCCATGATCTTATTGATTGGCTGAGCAGGCTCAAGGGGTCAAATGGCCTACTCCTGCTCTTAATTAATATGTTCAATACAGCACGTTTGATACAGACCTGAGTTATTTGACTAATATTCACAATATTAACCCCTGTAACTGGGCTTGAGTTTATTATCAGCAGAAACAGACCCCAGTGAACATGATTCAGTCCTGGATGTGATTAACAGCAAAATCCAACCACTATAGTTACTTGTGAACTCGCTGGTGTGTCAGCAGGTGGGATGACTGAGTGAATCTCTTCCCACATTTGAGGCAGATGAACGGTCTCTCCTCGGTATGAATTCGCTGGTGCCTCAGCAGGGTGGATAACATAGAGAACCTCTTCCCACACTGGGAGCAGGTGAACGGTCTCTCCCCGGTATGAATTCGCTGGTGCCTCAGCAGGGTGGATGACAAAGTGAATCCTTTCCCACACTCGGAGCAGGTGAACGGCCTCTCCCCAGTGTGAACTCGCTGGTGTACAGTGAGCTTAGATGATGGCCTGAACCCAGCCCCACAGTGAGAACACCTGAATGGTCTCTCATTAGTGTGAACACGTTGATGGAACATCACTTCCCCAGAACCTTTATAACACTTCCTGCAGTCTGGACATTTAAAAGGTCTCTCGTCAGTGTGAACACGCTGATGGGACATCAGGTCTCTGGAGCTTTTATAACACTTCCCGCAATCTGGACATTTAAAAGGTCTCTCCCCATTGTGAGTTCGCTGATGTTTCAGCAAGTGGGATGACTGAATGAATTTCTTTCCACACTTGGAGCAGGTGAACAGCCTCTGGCTAGTGTTAATTTCCAGGTGATTCCGCAGGTTGGATGAATCAATGAATCCCTTCCCACAGTCAAGGCAGGTGAACGGCCTCTCCCCAGTGTGAACTCGCTGGTGTGTCAGCAGGTGGGAGGAGGTAGTGAATCCCTTCCCACACTCAGGGCAGGTGAACGGTCTCTCCCCAGTGTGACTGCTCAGATGTGTTTCCAGGTCAGATGGGTAATTGAATCCTTTTCCACAATCTCCACATTTCCATGGTTTCTCCCCATTGTAACTGCATTTATGTTCTGACAGGCCAGATGATCGGCTGAAGCCTCGTCCACACACAGAACACGTGTACGTTTCTCCCCACTAGGAACAGTGCTTTTTCCTTCCATGTTCAAAATCTAAAGATATTCAGGTTAGGATAAATTGGGTGACTGCATCAGATCCTGATGTGATGTTTGGTTTCAGTTTCCAGACTGTAAATCCTCCCCTTCTGATACCCTGTGAAATTGATTTAAAACACAAAAAAGGAGTGAGAGAGAACCCACAAAAATACAAAGGCAGGTTGTGAAATTGAGCTGAATGAATCAGGTAATTTGTCGGGCTGGAACAGAGAAAAGGGACGATCAAAGCTGATGGATTGTCATAAAAACCCAACTGGTTCACTAATGTCCTTCAGGGAAGGGAACCTGCCACCCAGTCTCGGTACAAGCAAAACCCTGGCTTCTATGGGAACCAGGAAGAGAGAGAGATAGAGGCGGGAGAGGTACCAAGTAAAGCAAAGGGATTTTATATATCTGGAACCTGACTAGAACTTTGACAGAATTTCCCAAACCCTCAACCTCCACCATCTAGCAGGACCAGGGTAGGAGGTGATGGTGTTCACAAACACCTGCAAGTTCCCCTCCAAGTCACACACTGTCCTGACTTGTCTGAAATCTAGTACTAAATGTACAGAAATTTCCTCCATTTAAATATTGGGCAGATTGAAGCCATTGTCCTCAGTCCCCGCTACAAACTCCACTCCCTAGGCACCAGCTCCATTCCTCTCCCTGACAACTGTCTGAGACTGAACCAGACTGTTCACAAACATGGTGAAAACTTTCACCCCAAGATGAGCTTCCAACCACATATCCACATCATCCCCAAGACCGCCTATTTCCACCTCAGTAACATCACCCAACTCCAGCCCAGTCTCAGCTCATCTGCTGCTGAAACTCTCATCCATTCCTTTGTTACCTCTAGACTTAACTATCCTAACGCACTCCTGGCCGGCCTCCCACATTCACCCTCCCTGTAATCTTGAAGTCATCCAAAACTGTGCTGCCCGTGTGCTTACTCGCACCAAGTCTTGTTCACCCATCACCCCTGTGCTCACTGAAGTACCTAAATTTTAAACTTCTGATCCTTTCAAATCTCTCCATGGTCTCCCCCCTTCCTATCTCTGTTATCTCCTCCAGCCTCACAACCCTCCCAGATATCTTCACTTCCTTTATTTTCATAATCCTGACTTGAAATTTTAATTGCTCCAGATTTGATCACAACAGCTGCACATTTCCCCTAAAAAGATGGTGGACACACATGCACACAGCTGCACATCACCCCCAGTAGGGGGGAGGGGATGGCTTAATGGCATTGTTGCTACATGAGCAATCCAGAGGCCCAGGTTCAAATCCCACAGTAGATGTTCGAATTTGAATTTAATAAAAACCTAATTCAAAGTCTAATGATGACCATGAAACTATTGTTGTAAAATCCCATCTGGTTCACTAATGCCCTTTAGGGAAGGAAATCTGTTGTACCTCCCCTGGTCTGGCCTAGATGTGACTCCAGAGCCACAGCAATGTGATTGACTCTGGAATTGCCAAGCGAGACACTCAATTGTATCAAGCCACCACTGAGTCACAAAAAAGGAATGAAACTGGACAGACCACCCAGCATCGACCTAGGCACCTGAAACGACAATGGTAAATCTCAGCCCCTGTCAACCCTGCCAAGTCCTCCTCACTAACATCTGGGGGCGAGTGCCGAAAGAGCTGTCTCACAGGTTAGTCAAGCAACAGCCCAATGTAGTCATCCTCACGGAATCATATCTTACAGATAATGTCCCAGACATCACGATCACCATCCCTGGGTATGTCCTGTTCCACAGGCAGGATAGACCCAGCAGAGTTGGCAGCTCTGTGGTATACATTCGGGAAGGAGTTGCCCTGGGAGTCCTCAGCATCGACTCCGGACCCGACGAAGTCTCATGGCATCAGGTCAAACATGGGCAAGGAAACCTCCTGCCGATTGCCACATACTGCCCTCCCTCAGCTGATGAATCAGTGCTCCTCCATGCTGAACACCACCTGGAGGAAGCACTGAAGGTGGAAAGGACGCAGAAAGTACTCTGGGTGAGGGCCATCAATGTCCATCACCAGGAGTGGCTCGGTAGCACCACTACTGTCCGAGCTGGCTGAGTCCTAAAGGACATAGGCGGTGAGGGAATCAACAAGAGGGAAAAATGTACTTGACCTCATCCTCACCAATCTGCCTGTCGCAGATGCAACTGTCCATGACAGCATCAGTAGGAGTGACCACTGCACTGTCGTTGTGCAGGCGAAGTCCCTCCTTCACATTGAGAATACCCTTCATTGTGCTGTGTGGCACAACCACTGTGCAAAATGAGATAGGTTTCGAACAGATCTAGCAACTTAAAACTGGGCATCCAATAGGCACTGTGGGCCATCATCAGCAGCAGCATAATTGTACTCAAACACAATCTCTGACCTCATGGTCCGGCATATCACCCACTCCACCATTACCATCAAGCCAGTGGTTCAACCCTGGTTCAATGAAGAGTGCAGGAGGGCATGTCAGGAGCAGCACCAAGCATACCTAAAAATGAGGTGTCAACCTGGTGAAGCTACAACACAGGACTACTTGCAAGCCAAACAGCATAAGTAGCAAGTGATAAGCAGAGCTAAGTGATCCCACACCAACGGATCGGATCCAGCCGTGAATGATGGTGGACAATTAAACAACTCAATGGAGGATGCTCCACAAATATACTTATCCTCAATGATGGAGGAGCTCAGGACATCAGTGCAAAAGATAAGACTGAAGCATTCGCTACAATCTTCAGCCAGAAGTGCCGAGTAGATGATCGATTCACAGATGCCAGTCTTCAGCCAATTCGCTTCACTCCACGTGATATCAAGAAATGGCTTGAAGGCACTGGATACTGCAAAGGTTATGGGCCCTGACAATATTCCGGCAATAGTACTGAAGACTTGTGCATCAGAACCTGCCACACACCTAGCCAAGATGTTCCAGCACAGCTACAACGCTGGCATCTACCCGGCTATGTGAAAAATTGCCCAGGTATGTCCTGTACACAAAAAGCAGGACAAATACATCCCATCCAATTACCGCTCCATCAGTCTCCACTCGATCATCAGTAAAGCAATGCAAGGGGTCATCAACAGTGCTATCAAGCAGCACCTGCTTAGCAATAACCTGCTCACTGACGCTCAGTTTGGGTTTCACCAGGGCCACTCAGCTCCTGACCTCATTACAGCCTTGGTTCAAACATGGACAAAAGAGCTGAACGCCTGAGGTGAGGTGAGAGTGATTGCTCTTGACATCAAGGCTGAGTGTGGCATCAAGTAACCCGAGCAAAACTGGAGTTAATGGAAATCAGGGGGGTAAACTCTCCACTGGTTGGAGTCATACCTAACTCAAAGGAAAATGGTTGCAGTTGTTGGAGGTCAGTCATCTCAGTTCCAGGACATCACTGCAGAAATTCCTCAGGGTAGTGACCTCGGCCCAACCATCTTCAGCTGCTTCATTAATGACCTTCTTTCCGTCATAAGATCAGAAGTGGGGAAGCTCACTGATGATTGCACAATGTTTAGCACCATTCATGACTCCTCAGATACTAAAACAGTCCATGTCCAAATGCAACCAGACCTGGACAATATCCAAACTTGGGCTGACAAGTGGTAAGTAACATTCACACCACAAGTGCCAGGCAATGACCATCTAACCATCATACGTTGACGTACAATGACATTCCCATCACTGAATCCCCACTATCAACATCCTGGGGATTACAACTGACCAGAAATTGGATTGGACTAGCCATTTAAATACTGTGGCTACAAGAGCAGGTCAGAGGCTCGGAATCCTGTGACAAGTAATTCACCTCCTGACTCCCCAAAGCCTGTCCACCATCTACAAGGCACAAGTCAGGGGTGTGATGGAATACTCCCCACTTGCCTGGCAAACTGAGAGTGCAGCTCTCAGAGCTCTCAAGAAGCTTGACACCATCCAGGACAAAGCAGCCCACTTGACTGGCACCACATCCACAAACATTCACTCCCTCCATCACGGATGCACAGTAGCAGCAGTGTGCACTGCAGGAATTCACCAAGGCTCATTTGACACACCTTCCAAACCCACGACCACTATCATCTAGAAGGACAAGGGCAGCAGATGGATGGGAACACCACCAACTGGAAGTTCACCTGCAAGTCACTCACCATCCTGACTTGGAAATATATCGCCGTTCCTTCACTGTCACTGGGTCAATCCTGGAACTCCCTTCCTAACAGCACTGTGGGTGTACCTATACCACATGGACTGCAATGGTTCAAGAAGGCAGCTCACCACCACCTTCTCAAGGGCAACTAAGGATGCGCAATATATGGTGGCCCAGCCAGTGAAGCCCACATCCCGTGAATGAATTTTTAAAAAAAGACAGCACTTTCATTCCAGGAATCAACTGAGTGAACCGTCTCTGAAACGCTTCCAATGCAATTCTATCCCTCCTCAAGATTATCCCATAACTATGTTAGCATAAGGTATGAATGGTATGAGCTGGAACTTGGTCTTTCTTATTTTTCAATTTTTGTGCTAAGAGAATCTCCCCCTCCCTTCCCCAGATTCGGACAAAGAGTAACTGAGACTGGGTCTCATTGCGGCCTTAAAAGTGGATAAATCCGCAGGCCCAGATGAGATGTATCCCAGGCTGCTGCGGGAGGCAAGAGAGCAGGAGCCTTGGCATTAATTTTCAAATCCTCTGTGGCCACAGGAGAGATGCAAGGGGACTGGAGCATAGCTAATGTGGTACCGTTATTCAAGAAGTGTGGCAGGGATAAACCAGGGAACTATAGGCCAATGAGTCTAACATCAGTGGTAGGGAAACTTTTGGAAAACATTCTGAGGGACAGAATTAATCCCCACTTGGAGAGGGAAGGCTTAATCGAGGATAGTTAACTTGGCTTTGTCTGGGGGGTGGGGGGGGATCACGTCTAACAAACCTAACTGAATTTTTCGAGGAGATGAGTAGGGGTGTAGATGAGGGTAGTGGAGTTGATGTAGTCTATGTGGACTTCAGTAAGGCTTTTGACAAGGTCTCACATGGGAGACTGGTCAAGAAGGTTAGAGACCATGGGATCCAGAGCAATTTGGAAAATTGGATCCAAAATTGGCTTAGTGGCAGGAAGCAGAGGGTGATGGTCAAAGGCTGTTTTTGTGACTGGGAACCTGTGACAAATGGTGTACTGCAGGGTTCGGTGCTGAGTCCCTTGCTGGTTGTAGTGTACATTAATGATCTAGACATGAATGTAGGAAGTATGATCAGTAAGTTCGCAGATGACATGAAAATTGGTGGTGTGGTAAATAGCGAGGTGGAAAGCCTTAGATTACAGGACGATATGGACGGGCAGGTCAGATGGGCAGGATGAGGAGGGATTTCTTCACCCAGAGGGTGTGGGGTATCTGGAACTCACTGTCTGAGAGGGTGGGAGAGGCGGGAAGCCTCACTACATTTAACAAGGATTTCGATGAGCATTTGAAACGCCTGAGCTGACAGGGCTCCGGGCCAAGCGCTGGGAAATGGGATGAGAGGAGATCGGGGATGGATGACGGGCAGGGACACGATGGGCAAACGGCCTCTTTCCGTGAGCCCGGGTCTGTCACTGGGAGGAAGCTGCGGCCTCGCTCGGAGCAAACGGCGGGAGGCTCCCCCGGGGACCGGGAAGTCCTTTTCCAGGTTTTTTACTGACACAACATGTTTACGGAGCCTCCCGGTCCACCCGCCGGATCCATCGCTCCCTCCGCCCCGCCGGTCACTCCCTTTCCCATTGAGGACCCGACAAAGGAGCGTCTCCCCATCGCCATTACTCACACTGCGCATGCTTCACTCCCAGCCCCGCCCCTCATTCACTCCGATTGGCTGGAGGACCAGCCGCTCCGGCTCGGTCCTCCAGTCACACCCCCTCATCCTATCAGCCGGGCATTGTGAGCTGTCAGGTGTGAGGTCAGTGTCGGGGGCGGGGTTTACAAATCCCGAGTGCGGCCCCAGAGCTGAATCTGAACCAATGAACATTCTCCACTGTCAATATCCGCCGCTTCAGGCTTCTCTCCGGCACCAACCTCAAGCAAAGAGAGCAGGAGACTCCGAGCATGCGCCTTCCACCCGGACAAATAATAATCAGTACATGCAATATATTTAAGGAAAAAGAGTGAACAAGTTTACAAATATCCACCCGGACAACCCGCGGCAGATAGGGCGGTTTCTGCGGCGCATGGGGCTGTGGGTAATCCGGCCGCCATTACAGACCCAGTCTCAGTTAATCTTTAGATACAAGCAAATTACTGCAGATGCTGAAAATCTGAAACAAAGACAGAAAAAGCGTTTCTTTCTCCACAGATTCTGCCAGACGTGCTGGGTTTTTGCAGTATTTTCTGTTTTTGTCTCAGTTAATCTTTATCAGAATTTGGGGAGGGGGATATTCTGTTAGCAAATAGATAGAGAATTCGAAAGATCAAGGTCTGTCTGCTACTATTTGCACCATGTGATAACATAGTTATGGGATACTTTTGAGGAGGGATAGAGTTGGAGGCATTTCAGAGAAGGTTCACTCGGTTCATTACTGGGATTTTTAAAATTCATTGACGGGATGTGCGCTTCACTGGCTTGGTGAAGATAATAGTTAATTAATAAATAATAACTAATTAATTATAATATATAACAATATAATAATAATTATAGGCGCAAACCCTGGAGATTATCGGCCTTTAAGTGTAAGCATTGAGTTCCAAGGTCATTACCACTCATTGTGTAAAATTTCTTCCTCACATCCCCGCTGTACATCTTGCCCCATATCTTAAATCTGTGTCCTGTATCCTTTTACAATCAGATGATATGAACATCAGTTTTAAACCAATCATAAACATGTACACCTCTATCAAGTCTCCCATCAATCTACTTTGCTCCAAGGAGAACAACCCCAGTTTCTCCAAACTAACCTTGCAGCTAAAATCCCTCATCCCTCAACCCATTCCGGTAAATCTCCTCTGCCTCCTCTCATGGACCCTCACATCCTTCATAATGTGTGGTGATCACAGGTTTGCAGAGACCCAGATGTTCTGTGTCCGTGTGTATGACATCATCACACATCGACAAATACACGGTGACATCATCACACATCGACAATTACATGCTGACATCACCCCGCTCCCCAGGTATTTCCTCAACTGGGAGATTTTTCTCTGATTCCAGTGCTTCTGATATCTTTCCAGCTGCAGGCTCCAGCAGGAGAGTTTAAAAATGAAAACAGAAATTGTTTCAGAGCTGAGTAGTTCTGACCATTCACCTACAATCTGGACCTTTAATTGCTATGCTCTGTTTTCTGTGAGAGGTTCCATGGCTCTGAGGCTGGTGTGACTCCTTTACTGTAGATCTCAATCCATGTCCATCTATTTCTCTGTTTCACCTCTGCCCTCCCTGAATACCGCCCTGTCATTTTCTAACTCCTTCTGTCTCTAACAATCAGAGTTTAGCTCTGTTTAGGATTTTACTCTTCCTTCCGTCTGTAAACCTTTTACAATCAGATAATGTGAACATCATTTCTTAAAACAATCATAAACATGTGCACCTCTATCAAATCTCCCATCAATCTCCTTTGCTCCAAGGAGAATAACCCCTGTTTCTCCAAACTGACCTTACAATATCCCTCATCCCTTGAACCATTCTGGTAAATCTCTGACTGTGTCTAAATGAGGTTTCCACTGCTGCCCAACCCCCGACCATGTGCTGCTGGCTTACCAGCTTTATCTTTCCAATATATCTTCATAATCAAGAATTGTTTTTCCTATGCTAGATTCCATTTCTCTTTCACTACTTAGCTTAGATTGACCATCACATACTGCCCATCCTGAAACCTTAATTAATTAGTTCTATTGTGTAATAGAACATTCCAGCGTGTTTCACAGGACTGTTAGAAAGCAACATTTCACACTGAGCCACATGAAGAGATATCAGGGCAGGTGCACAAAGGTTTACTAAAAGAATTAGGGTTTAAGGGTTATCTTAAAGGAGGAAAGAGAGGTGGAGGGGTTTAGGGGGGAAATTCCAGAGCTTGTGGCCTTGGCAGCTGAAGGGGGAGATACCAAAGGTGGAGCAGATAAAATCAGGAATGCTGAGAAGGTCGAAATTAGAGAAGTGTAGATATCTCGGAGGGTTGTGAGGCTGGAGGAGATTATAGAGGTAGGGAGGAAGAGACCATGGAGGGATTTGAAAACAAGGATGAGAAATTAAAATTGAGGTTTGCCTTAACTCAGAACCATTGTAAGTTGGTGAGTACCAGGGTGATGGGTGAACAAGACTTGGTGCGAGTAAGCAGAGTTTTGGATTCCAGGGAGGCTGAATGTGGGAGGCTGGAGGGACTGTGTTAGGATAGTTAAGTCTAGAGGTAACAAATAATGAATTGCAGATTGAGCAATTCCATAAAGGGATATGGGGATAATGTGAGGAAAAGACATTGATTGTATCGAATGGTGGAGCAGGTTCGATGGGCTGAATGACCTACTCCTGCTCCTCTGTTCTTACAAACAGACTGGTTCAGCCCCAGACAGTTGTCAGGGAGAGCGGTGGAGTTGGTGCCTTGGGAGTGGAGTTTGTATCAGAGACTTAAGACAATGGCTTAATTCTTCCTAATATTTAAATGGTGGAAATTTCTGATCATCCAGCACTGGGTGCCAGACAAGTCAGGACGGTGTGTGAGTTGGAGGGGAACATGGAGGAGCGTTGCGTGTGGTGTTTTACTTTAATAGGAGGAATGATGAGAGACGATATAAATATGAGCTGCTGTAGTAAAAAGGCGGTGTGTGGAATTACAGTCACTGAGCTGCTCTGGCACAGAGTCGGTATGTGAACGACATGCTGAATGACCATCTGATGTAGCCGCCTATGTTTTTATACAAATGTCATTAATGCAAATCTGGGGCTTGGATTCGTGACTGAGTGTTTCAGGTGATGGGTTTTAAATGCATTGGGATCTCCACAGGTCAGCTGGAATCCTGCCAATTAAGCTTCTTATCATTCCTGAATTTTACAGTGTACCTGCACAATTAATTGTCTAAATAAGTTGAATAAAAACCATCTAAAGCCAACAGCGATCTCTAATTTCTATTTGTGTGCAAGCATTCACAAAAGTTGCAGCGAGAAATGGAACAAAGACGGAACCCGCTTGGTGTCAGGCTTCATTTCTGGGTGTTTGTCTCTCCTTAGAGACAATCCCTTGCCCTCTGTTACTCTCGGTGTATAAGTCTGTCTGTGTCCCTCTGTGTGTAACAATGTGGTTCAGTTACCCACGGGGATTAACATATGTTTACCTTCAGAAACTTTATTCACATTAGTTTCAAATTTCACAGAGAAAAATATCAGGATGGAAGATGCAAGAGGAATTTGCAATGTTTGGAAGGAGGTGTAGCTAAAAAAGGGAAGATTCAGCGAGTTTTCTTCTCATTTAGCACGAGATTTGGATCAAGATCTGGGAGGTATTTTTGTCGGTGTAAACAGTAAAGCCTTCCTTATTCCCGCTATATTTTGCCTTGCACAAGCATCTCTCTGGTCAGGGTTTTGCAAACTATCACGGACCTTCTCACATTCCCTATCTTCACCTCTATATTTGTTCTCGACCTGTTGCACGGGTGACATTTCCAGCTCTGAGGCAGAACTCCAGCTCTCACTCCACTGATTCTGGCAGAGATGAGCGTCTTCTGTTTTTAATCAAGAAACAACTCAGACTCATTTTAACAGTTTGCACGAGGTCAGTAAATCTCCATTCCCTGACTAGGAATCAAACCTGGACCACAGCAGTGAAAGCAGGGAATCCTGACCACTAGACCACCAAGAAAGCTGCTCACAAGCCTCACAACGTGCCTTATCTATGCTACCTGTGACTTTTATTTTTGCTTCAGACCTCTTTCACCAGAGACACGTTTCATAAGAACATAAGAACATTAGAAATAGGAGCAGGAGTCGGCCATTCGGCCCCTCAAGCCTGCCCCGCTACTCAATAAGGTCATGGCTACTCTGCTCCAGGCCTCAACTCCTCTTTCCTGCCAGCTCCTCATAGCCCTCAATCCCTGATATTTCAAATATCTATCTACCTCCTCTTTAAATACTCTCAGTGAGCTACCCTCCACAACTCCCTTGAGTAGAGAATTCCAAACATGCACTACCCTCTGGGAGAAGAATTTCCTTCGCATCTCACTTTTTAATGAGTGCTTCCTGATTCTGTAATTATGTCCCCAAGTTGGAGGTTCCCCCATTAGTGGAAACATCTTCTCAACATCTATCCTGTCAACTGCCTCGGAATCTTTCACGTTTCAATAAGATCACCCCTCAGTATTCTAAACTCTAATGAATAAAGTCTTCACTTGCTTCACAGTTCTTGATTAGTCAACCCCTTCTTCCCAGGAATCAGCCTAGTGCATCTCTTTTGAACTGCCTGCAATGCCAATATATGCTTCCGTAAATATGGGGACCAAAACTGTACACAGAACTCCAGGTGCGGCCTCACCAACACCCTGTAGAGCTGTAACAAGACTGCCCGATTTTTAAACTCCAACCACGAGCAACACGGGCCAAAATTCCATTTGCCTTCTTAATTACTTGCTGTATCTGCATGCCAAGTTTTTTTTTGTTTCATGCACAGGCACGCCCAGATCCCTCTGTGCTGCACTTTCTTGGAGTCTCCCTCCAGTTAAATAATATTCTGCCTTTCAATTCTTCCTAACAATGTGTATGATCTTAAACTTTCCTACATTAACCTCCATCTGCAAACTTTTGCCCACGGATGTAACTTATCTATATCCCCTTGAAGATTCTTCAAGTCCTCATCACAACCTGACCTCCCACCTATTTTTGTATCATCAGAAAATTTGGATACATTACACTCTGCTCCCTCCTCCATGTCATTAGTATAGATAGTAAATAATTGAGTCCCTGGGACTGATCCTTATGGCACTCCATTAGTTACATCTTTCTAATCTGAAAATTCCCAGCTCTCTGACTTCTGTGTGTTAAATTAGGCTCTCACATTGCAGGGTTTGTGTGGGGTAATAGGGATCATGGTCTCACACACGGAAAGTTTCCCTGTTACATTGCAGGGTTTGTGTGGGGTAATAGGGATCACAGTCTCTCACACACGGAAAGTTTCCCTGTTACATTGCAGGGTTTGTGTGGGGTAATAGGGATCACGGTCTCTCACACACGGAAAGTTTCCCTGTTACATTGCAGGGTTTGTGTGGGGTAATAGGGATCACAGTCTCTCACACACGGAAAGTTTCCCTGTTACATTGCAGGGTTTGTGTGGGGTAATAGGGATCACGGTCTCTCACTCACGGAAAGTTTCCCTGTTACATTGCAGGGTTTGTGTGGGGTAATAGGGATCATGGTCTCTCACACACGGAAAGTTTCCCTGTTACATTGCAGGGTTTGTGTGGGGTAATAGGGATCATGGTCTCTCACACACGGAAAGTTTCCCTGTTACATTGCAGGGTTTGTGTGGGGTAATAGGGATCACGGTCTCTCACACACGGAAATTTTCCCTGTTACATTGCAGGGTTTGTGTAGGGTAGTAGGGATCATGGTCTCTCACACACGGAAAGTTTCCCTGTCACATTGCAGGGTTTGTGTGGGGTAATAGGGATCATGGTCTCTCACACACGGAAAGTTTCCCTGTTACATTGCAGGGTTTGTGTAGGGTAATAGGGATCACAGTCTCTCACACACGGAAAGTTTCCCTGTTACATTGCAGGGTTTGTGTGGGGTAATAGGGATCACAGTCTCTCACACACGGAAAGTTTCCCTGTTACATTGCAGAGTTTGTGTAGGGTAGTAGGGATCACAGTCTCTCACACACGGAAAGTTTCCCTGTTACATTGCAGGGTTTGTGTAGGGTAATAGGGATCATGGTCTCTCACACACGGAAAGTTTCCCTGTTACATTGCAGGGTTTGTGTAGGGTAATAGGGATCACGGTCTCTCACACACGGAAAGTTTCCCTGTTACATTGCAGGGTTTGTGTAGGGTAATAGGGATCACAGTCTCTCACACACGGAAAGTTTCCCTGTTACATTGTAGGGTTTGTGTAGGGTAATAGGGATCACAGTCTCTCACACACGGAAAGTTTCCCTGTTACATTGCAGGGTTTGTGTAGGGTAATGGGGATCACGGTCTCTCACTCACGGAAAGTTTCCCTGTTAGATTGCAGGGTTTGTGTGGGGTAATAGGGATCATGGTCTCTCACACACGGAAAGTTTCCCTGTTACATTGCAGGGTTTGTGTAGGGTAATAGGGATCACGGTCTCTCACACACGGAAAGTTTCCCTGTTACATTGCAGGGTTTGTGTGGGGTAATAGGGATCACGGTCTCTCACACACGGAAAGTTTCCCTGTTACATTGCAGGGTTTGTGTAGGGTAATAGGGATCACAGTCTCTCACACACGGAAAGTTTCCCCGCTCGAAAAGGGATAGAAAAATTAACGAATTAAGTTTGAGGAAAGGTTACATCGTTCCCGTTTGTTGTTAAATAGTAACTGGATACAACATTTCAAAACCATGTGACATTTATACTTCTCCAGGTTTTGAGTAATATTCTGAAAAATGCATGGCTCTGAAAAAAGAGAGAAAGATGGGGACGGATTTGCTTCAAGGTTATTCGCACATGTGGGAAGTTTTGAATGAGCTGCTGATGTGCTTATGTCATTTGATGATTCTAATGTTCGATCAATTTCTCTGCCGCAGGGCTAGGCTTCTCAGCCGAATTGTACTTCCATAAAAAAGGTTCGGAACTGCAATAAGACAGCAAAGTTTAATATTCTAGGTTGTTCTGCGAGGAGCTGCGTGTAGTTTTTGTAGTCCAGTGATTATCACATTTGCTTTACATGGGGAAGATTCTCTGGTTCAAAACCCACTGCAGAGTAAGTAGAACTGGCAACATTTGTGGAAAAATTTCTTGCCGCCGTTGACAACCCAAATCTGTGGGACAATGAATGTTGATGGGAGGAAAAAACATTGGAACCTTCATCCCTGAGAACCGCCAAACTTTCAGTTAGTCGAACACGCTGATCAATTGTGCTGTAGGGACTGATGTAACTTTCCACGTTCTTTGCACAAGTGCAGCCGAGTCTCTTTGAACATCAGCACATCTTTCTCACCTTTTCAAACGTGTTCTGCTTTGTTGCTTTTGAAAATTTACTACGACTAACTGAGTTGCTTCAGTCTTTGCCACATTTTTCTCCATCTTACATCTTGTTGTCCAATCACTTCTTATATATTATAAAAACAGAAAGTCCTGGAAAAACTGAACAGTTTTGAGTTTTATCACAGACTTGGTGGTGAGGGAAACACTGTTCACGTTTCGAGTCCGTATGACTCTTCTTCAGAGATGAAGGGAAGTAGAAAGTGATGGAATTTACACTGTTTAAGTGAGGCGGGGAGGGGGCGGGGCGGGACAGGTAGAGCCGGTGATTCTGGATAGAAGGTCAGCGATACGTGGGGGCGAAGGAGGGACTGACAAAGATGCCCTGGACACAAGACAAAGGCGATGTTAATGGTAGTGGTAAGGGCTGAAGAAGGTGCTGATAGTGGTATAAAGGTAAGAAAGCAGGATGTGTGAATAGCAGAACAAGGATCAGCGCTCTGTTAAAAACAACATGGAATGAGTAACAGATGGCCCTTTGGTGGTGGGATGTGGGAGGGGGAGATAGTTGGGGGAAAAAGATAGAAAAGGGGATAATAAAGGGGTGAAATAATGAATAAATGAATGAAAAATATGTTAATAAAATACTTTTTTATAAAGAGATTTTGAAAAGGGTGAAAATGGAGGAGAGAGTTCGTGATCTGAAGCTATTGAACTCAATGTTAAGTGTGGAAGGCTGTAAAGTGCCTAATCAGAAGATGAGGTGTTGTTCCTCCATTTTGCGTTGAGCTTCACTGGAACAATGCAGCAAGCCAATGATAGACATATGGGCATGAGAGCGGGGTGGAGTGTTGAAATAGTAAATGACAGGGAGGTCTGGGTCATGCTTGCAGACCGACTGAAGATGTTCCACAAAGCGGTCGCCCAGTCTGCGTTTGGTCTCTCCAATGTAGGAGAGACCGCATTGGGAGCAGTGAATGCAATGGACCAAATTGGAGGTGCGAAATGAATCGCTGCTTCACCTGAAAGGAGTGTTTGGGCCCTTGGAAGGTGAGGAGAGAGGCCCCTAAAGGGCCATCTGTCATTGCTCTATGTTGTTCTTTCACAGAGTGCTGATCCTTGTTCTGCTATTCACACATTCTGCTTTCTTACCTTTATGCAAATATCAGCACCATTTATAGCCCTTACCGCTACCATTAACACTCTCTTTGTCTTGTGCCCATAATATCTTTGTCAATTCTTCCTGACCTCCCCACCTGCTCCACCCCACCCCTTGTAAACAGTATAAAAACAGTGAACAATTCTGCTTCTCTTTAGCTCTGAAGAAGATCACACGGACTCGAGACATTGACTCTGTTTCTCTCTCAACAGATGCTGTCAGATACTGAGTTTTTCCAGCATTTTCAGTTTTTATTACAGATTTCTAACATCCGCAGTACTTTAACTTAAAATTAAAATGCTTCACCGCAGAACTTTGCTTTTTCTTCTTATATATTAATCTGCGGTTTTTCAGCTTTTCACATAACTTCGTATTCTCAGCTAAAGGTTAACGATAGCCTCTAGTAATGGTTGAACTTACAGCCTCTGGTTTGCGAGGACAGTACTCTAATTACTGAGCTATTGAGTCACCATCTAACAGGACCTCACGGGAAAGTCGACCATATTCAATAGACTGAGGCAGATGCTAAGTACCAGGAGGGTGACATTTGATAGACGTGGAAATGTCTGAGATGGAGTACAGGAAGTTAAAAGATGCGACATGAAAGCGGCAGAATTTGATGTGTGTCAGTTACTTTCAGTGATGAATTTCTGCCGTGTGTCGCCTTGTCAGTTTCACAGGAGCCGCAGGGATGAGGTTGGCGGCACCTGGTTAAAATGAGGAATAATGTGAACTGTAGTCAGCAGGATTCAAACCTTCAGGGGGAGACCCCAACGGATTTCAAATCCGTCACCTTAAACATTCAGCTCGACTAACAGCTGCTCGCGAGCTCAAATGTGTTCTCTTCAAATCAGAGATGGCTGCAACATAAGTGAATCGGCCCGTCGTGTCTGTGCTGTCTCTCTGGAAGAGCAGCTCTACTGATTCCACACACCCGCCTTTACCCCCACAACAATTTATATTTGTATTGCCTCTCAGTGCTTTTCCAAACAAAATAAAGGACCACAACCCGCCCTATATTAAACTAGAGCCCCATCTTGTTCTCCGAAAGGGAATTCCTAAAGTACCCAAAAGTGGGTATGTGACTTAAACTGCGGCAGCGCTGGGATTAGAATCAACTCCTCGAGGAACTGGAAGGAACCCAAGTCCAAATCTCCATGTCACTGGGTCAGGGAAACTGTGCATGGATTCTGCAGAAACTCCTTCTTCAAAAGTGAATTAGACAGTTAGTTGAAATAGAGAAATCGAGGCTTATGGAAAGAGAGAAGAATATTGAGACTAATTGATTGCTCTTTAAAAAAGAAGCTGCGATGATCTAATAACTCTCCAACACGCTGTGCCATTTGATGATGACATTGTTGATCAGTCTGTCTCCAGCATTCCTGATGAGAACAGCCGAATTCCATTTCTTCAAAACATGGACCCAAAGTGCTGCTGCGGAACTGCATTTTATCAGGTGCACTTGACGAACTCAGCATTAAGTTTCTGTAGTGTAGTGGTTATCACATTTGCTTTACACGCGAAAGGTCCCCGGTTCAAAACCGGGCAGAAACATTATTGAAACTTGTTCAATTAGGGGAGAGGGAAATTTGCTTCGCTCCTGGCTTGTTGTTGAATGTTAGCTGAATGAAGAATCTCACATCTGTATTGCACATACTCTTTGTCTTTTCACAAAGTGGACACTCAGCAAAGTGAGGATATCCTTCAACTGGCAGCGTGTGAGTGGAGAATATTAAAAATGAATATTCAATAAAAAAATATCTGTTGGAACTCGCCGGGTAACAGGAGAGTTGGCGATTTCTGTCCTTTTTTGTCACTTAAGGACCCAATGACAACGCGGGACTGTGAGACAATGAATGCTGCTCCAGCTAACAGCAATCTCTGTTGTCATTGGCTGAAGAAGTCGTTTGCAGTTCCACATAAACGTGTCATTTTGTGGGAGAAAAGTGCCTCTGGTGAAAGAGATGTGAAATGAAAATAAAATACACAGGTAGCATGGATAAGCCGGGCTGTGAATTTGCAAGCCTGGGGGTCTAGTGGTTAGGATTTCGGCGCTTATAAATGTCATGCGAATGATTAAAATAAATGTGCATCACTTCTGATTGAAAACTGAAAATGCATATCAGCTCAGCCTGAATCAGTGGAGTGAGAGCTGGAGTTTTGCATCAGAGCCGGAAATGTCACCCGTGCAACAGGTCCGAACAAATACAGAGGTGAAGATAGGAAATCAGAGAAGGGCTGTGATAGGCTGAAAAGCAGTGACCATAGAGATGGTGGTGCATGGGAAAATGTAGAGGTGATAGGGGAGATTTTATTGTTTGCACTGACACAAATATTTCCCAGAGCTGTTTCCAAATCTCGTGCCAAATGAGAAGGAAATTTCCCACTGAATTTATTCAGTTCCATGATCTTAAAGGAGCAGAACACAAGGGAAGAAGGTGGATTTTGCTGGAAAGGGTTGTAAGATGATGGCATGACTGTGAAGGCAGCAGCAGTGAGGATGGAAATGAAACAATTATAGAAAATTACAGCACAGAAAGAGGCCATTCGGCCCGGCGTGCTGCTTTGAAAAAGCAGTTGTGATTGGTTGATCAGAGATATTTGTCCCAGTTTGAACAGCAGGAAGAAAAATCTGTCCCATTCCCACCCACATTTTGCACCATCATCCCTTTAGTCAGTTTCTCTCTCATGCCTTGTAACCTATCACAGTCCTTCCCTTTTGTCCTTTCACTCCCCTCTCTCCGCCTCTGGACTTGTTTTCCACCTGTTACATCTCTGGCTTTTCCAGCTCTGATGAAGGTTCATCCAGCTGGAAGATTAACTCTCTTTCTCACTCCACAGACGTTGCCAGATCTGATTTCATTCAATAAGGAATTCCTGTTCATTGTGACAGTTCACACAACGGAAAGGAAAAGCTTTTTTCTGCATGGGAATTAAACCTAGGCTGCAGCGGTGAAAGCACCAAATGTTCAGAATTAAATACTCTGACTTTCAATGACGCAGAGAGCAGTTTTCACTCAGAAACCAGCAGCTGTGATATTAACAAAGCAGGATGGAGAAAGACTCAGTTTCAGCGGTGACACTGCCGGAGGAATGGAGACCTGGGGATCACCCATGAAAGCAGCAAAGTTTAAAAAGGGAATTTCGCTGAGCACAGGTCGCAAACGGAACAGACCTGGCATTAAGAGTCTCAGACACCGTCAACTGAACTCGCCAGGCATGTAAGAAGAGCGAAGTATTCCACACCCCAACATCCATGGAGATCACTGCTGTTTTCGACCTCAAGCCTCAGCTTGTTCTGAATTTCAAAGGTGATCGACCTCCAAAAGCCCCAAGGTTGCAATACATTCCTCTCAATCATCAATAACATCATTCACATCTTCCACTTCTTAGCTACACCTCCTTCCAAACATTGCAAACTCCTCTTCAATCTTTCGTCTTGATATTTTTCTCTGTAACATTTTAGTATTAAACTGCACAACTAATATGACTAAAGTTTGTGATGGTGAAAATGTGTTCAACCCCTCGGGGAACTGAACCACATTGACACACACAGAGCTTTACACCGAGAGTGACAAACACCCAGAAAACAAGGATGTCACCAACTTGGCCAATTATTGTCCCAATTTAAGAGTGAAAATTTAGTGAATGTTTGCAGATGAACGGAAATAAGAAACAAGGAAATAGTTGGATGGTTTTTATTTCATTTAACTGATCATTAATTCCGAAGGCAGTTTGCTAAAGTCAGGAGTTGATCCGGGCTGTGTCGCAGGAAAGAGAGGAATGAGGATCAGGAGGAGGCCATTCAGCCCTTTGAACCTGCTCCGCCATTCAGTAAGATCATGGCTGATCTGATTGTGGTCTCAGAGCCACTTTGCTGTCTTCTCAATATTTGGAAAATATTGTCAGCTGGCAGGTGGGAAAATGGAGAAGGAACCTAAACAAAAAAAACAGTCTCCAGCTTTGTGAATCTTTAGAAACTCTTTGGGAACCGGAATCCGAGGAGCAATGAAGGGTGATCTGTTCGACTGACCAGAGACATTCAAGGCACCTTTCCCTTCTTTAAGACGCTGGAACATTAACTCTGAAGTTATCAGTGAAGTTATCTGACCTGAGAGATTGAAATGATTCTCGTTACTGCACATCAGAAATTCAAACCTAACATCGGCTTCAGGACAATCAGAATAGTTGGTAACAGTCAAGACACCGAAAGGCTGGAAGGAAGACGGCACCGGTTGTAGGAGAGCTGGTTCCCGGTGACATGGATGTGTCTGCAGTGGGTGGGATCAGACTGTTTCCATGTATCCACAGTGAATGTCCCTCCCTTTATTTTGGAAGAGTAAAAATGAAGAGAACAATTGTCATCCCGGTAGCAGCAATCTGAAGCTTAAACTCGCTGACACCCTGGTTTAGGAAAGTTGGCAGGTCAGCTTACTTCAGTCTCTGTGGCGCAATTGTTTAGTGCATTCCAATGTTAGCCAAAGGTTGGTAGTTCAATACCACCCAGGGACGAAGATTTCACTTTTTTCTCCCTATCAGCTTTCATTGTCACACAGTTCCGGGCTGTCATTGGCTACTTGAGCTGCAAGGAATTATCCCGCAAACTTTACCCTTAACCAGTGTGTTCCCACACCGATGTTTTTGTTTTGAATGTTCATTTCAAACACAATAAAAAACAATAAACGACTATGTAATTACACCTAACTCATTAGACACCTGTGAAATTATTGGTTTCAAACAAACCCGTCAATTATTCTCTCTTTCTCGGCTCTACAGTGAGTGAGACAGGGAAAAGCAGATAAGTAGCAATATTCCGGCGCCCCACTCTCCAATCACCCACTGCCAGCTGAAAGATTTTCTCACTTTGCTGAGGGTTTATCCTGTGAAATGGTGAATAGGAAATGTAATGTGACTCAGAGATATTACATTCACTTAACATGCAACTACAAACACGAATGATGCAAAAGGTGCCAGCTCACTGTCAAAAATAGATGCCTGTCATGCTTCATTTTAACAGGAAGAGCGAGGAGAGACAATATAAATTTAAATTGCAGTGGAGAAAATGCGGGGTTATCAAATTAGTTGAATTCCTTTTGCCATCAGCCAGCATGGACACGATGGGCTGAATGTCATCTTCCTCTGCTGTAGATATTTATGATTTTATACTATCGACATTAACCAGTGCACAGGGCCAGTTGTCGTGGCCGATTGGTTTAGGCGATGGAGCCCAAGTCCATTGGGATTCCCTGCTTCTCATTATTCCTGTTTTTAACTGTGTCTATAGAGTTAATTATAGGTTAAATTGAATAAAATCTATCCAAACACTTGGGGGTTTTTCTATTCCTGTTCATTCACGAAAACACTCACGAAACTTGGAACTGGAATAAAACTTGGCCTCGTGCTTGCTTTCTGAATATTTGCCTCCCCTTAGAGACAAACCCTTGCCCTCTGTCACTCTCAGTGCATATGTTTGTGTGTGTTCCTCTGTGTGTGTCAATGTGAGTCAGTTCCCCGAGGGGTGAACACATTTTTACCATCACTAACTTTATTTAAATTAGTTGTGCAACTTCATGTTAAAAAGTTAGAGAAAAATATCAGGATGAAAGATGAAAGAGAGAGTTTGAAATTTTTGGAAGGAGGTGCAACTAAGAAGCGGAAGATGGGAATGATGTTATTGATGATTGAGAGGGATGCATTGCAACCTTGGGACTTTTGTAGGTCGATTCCCTTCTACACTTTAAGATTCAGAACAAGCTGAGGCTCCAGGTGGAAAAAAAACGCCTGTCGCCATATCTGTTGGGATATGAAGGCTTCCTTCCCCCATTCCCGGCTACCTCAGTCAATAGAATATATTCAGGGTCATGTGTTCGAGCCCCATGCTGGGGGCTGTTGTCATTTACAATCTTGCTGCTTTAAAACAAAAAAGAACACAACTTCATTCAGTGGCACCTACAAGGCAGACATTTATCACTGGCACCAACTGACAGACATCAAATTCAAAGCACTTTCATGTCGCGTTTCTTTCTGCTTCTGTCCCTGTCTCGCCTCCAGCTCCCCCTGCCCTCACATTTCCCAGGTCAACTAGCTGCTTGATGCAGACACAGTCAGTTCGTAGGAATGTAAGACACAATACGATAGGTTTGCAGACCATAGAGTAAAAAGATACCACCTTCCTGATTCTCCCAGATACTGATTACAGGAATGTGCACAGTGCCGATTATCCACAGTCACACTCTCCTTCCAGTCTTGTCTACGTTAATCAGCTTTGAATTTGTTCACATTTTTACACTGGGTTTCAATGTGAAGAAAGCAGAGCTGTGATAAGCTTATATTGTTCAGCAGATGTACTGCAGGAAGGTGCCTAACAGGCTGATGATAACAGTGCTCTTTGGACGCGGTGAGCTCCAGTGAAGGATTGGCACCATTAATGTGTCGCTCATTTAGTCTCGTGACAAATCTCGTGCTGGAAATGACAAGAAAACTCGCGGAATTTGCTCCGTGTTTTGGTTTCCGACGAGCAGAATACAAGGCAAGAAAGCGCATTTCGCTAGAGTGGGTTATAAAGTGGCAGTGTTGGCGGTGTTGGGAAACATAACATTATAGAAAATTACAGCACAGAAAGAGCCCATTGGGCCCGGCGCGCTGCTTCCAAAGCGGAGTTGATTGATCAGAAGTGATATTTGTGCCGGTGCAAATGGGAGACAGTAACATTCGTCCTTCTCCCACCCATATTTCGCCTTGCAACCAGCCCTTCTTCCTTTCTGTTTGTTCTCGACTTGTTCGAAGTGTGACATTTCTTGCTGTGAGGCTAAACTTAACTTTCAGTGGAGCTGTTTGCAAATAGTAAGTGACCACACTCAACAAACCTTAATCCCTGAACGAGAATCGAACCTGGGCCTGTGACAGTGAAAGCGCCGAATCCTAACCACTAGACCACCAGGGAATCTATTAAAGTTGTTGATTTGGCTTATCCACGCTGCTTTTGCCTATTGTTTTTCAGTTCAGATCTCTTTCACCTCAAAACTGCCTGTTTAGGCTTAACACAAACGAATTCTTCAGCCAATGATAACAACGGTTGCTGTGAGCTGGAACATGAAATTAACAATGAGGTGAAATAGTCCCACAAGCTGCACATGCGTAACTTTCAATTTCCAGACCCTCCACCCTATTCGCTGTTGGTCCAATGGAAGCGCCGATCCCCAGTCATGAGGCATCAGGGAAAGTACCAAAAAGGTTTGACATTTGGCATTTAGAAGCTACTTTCGACTTTTGTTTTCCATTCCCGATATTTTCACCAGAGAGAACTTTCTCCGACTAATTGGTCTGTTTAGGTTGAACACAGGAGACTTCTTTAGCCAATGAGAAGAAACATTGCTGTGAGCTGGAACATGAAATCGATACTTTCCTCCTGTAAGACAGTTCTTAAAGCCTCCGCCTTTGACCGAGCTTTTAGTCATCTGACCGATTATGTGGCTCGGTGTCACACTTTGTTATATAATGATCACGGGGGACGCCTTGTGACCTTTCAACAGATTAAATGCGCTTTATAAATATGTTATTATATGCAGAAGCATTATCAAAACTTGCCCTTTTAAGTGAGAGGAAAGCTGCCTTGTTCCTGTTTGTTGTTGGATATTAACTCAGCGCAGTATCTTATAAGCGACTTAGATTCGCTCTTCACCATTACACAGAATAAACACTCAGGAAAGTGAGTGTATCTGTTTGCTGGCAGCGGGTGATTGGAGAGTGCGGGGCCGGAATATTGCTGCTTTTCTGCTTTTTCCCTGTCTCACTCACTGCGGAGCTGAGGAAGAGAGAATCATTAACGGGTCTATTTGAAACCAATAATTTCATAGATTTGTAGGTACCTGGTTGGTCAGTTGTTAAATTATATTTTAAATTTATATTCAGATAAAAAAAATCACTGCTGTTGGAACCCGCTGAGCAACAGGAGAGTTGGATTCTTTTCTCTTTGTCGCTTAAGGACCCAATAACAACCCGGAACTGTCTGACGATGGATGTTGTTTGTGTTTTATATAAACGTGTCAATTTGAGGGAGAAACGTGTTTCTAATGAAAGAGGTTTGAAATGAAAGTAAAAGGCACAGGTAGCATGGCTCACCCAGGTTGTGAGGCTTGTGAGCACCTTCCCTGGTGACCCAATAGCTAGGGTTCTATACTTTCATAGGCAGGGCGTGGGTTCGATTCCTGGTTAAGCAGCAGTGAATTTGATAACCTAGGGCGAAGTGCTAGGATGACCCTAAGTAATAAAAAACACAGGCAACCTGCATATCACCTCTACCAGAATGAATGGAGCAACAGCTTGTATCAGAGCTCGGAATTGCAACAGATCAAGAGCAAACACCGAGGTGAAGATCTGGGATGTGAGAACATTGCAAATTCCTCTTTCATCTTGATACTTTTCTCTGTTACATTGTAATGTGAAGCTGCATAACCAATGTGTAAAAAGCTTGTGATGGGAAAAAATGTGTTCAACCCCTCGGGGGACTGAACCACATTGACACACAGAAAGGAACACACACGTACATGTACACCGAGAGTGACAGAGGCCTAAGGAGAGACAAAGACCCAGAAAACAACGGTTTCACCAAATTGGCCAATGATTGTTCCGTTTCAGACTCCAAATTTAGTCAATGTTTGCAAATGAAATAACTTTGAGTAACACGGATGAGAAGAAGATTTATGATTAATTCTGCTGACAGTTTGTAATTCATTCTCGAGATGTGGGCTTCGCTGGCTGGGCCAGCATTTATTGCCCATCCCATTGTCCCTTGAGAAGGTGCTGCTGAGCTGCCTTCTTGAAACGCAGCAGTCCCTGTGGTGTAGGTACACCCAGGGTGCTGTTAGGAAGGGAGTTCCAGGATTTTGACCCAGCGACAGTGAAGAAACAGTGACATAATTCCGAGTCAAGATGGTGAGTGCCTTGCAGGAGAAATTCCAGGTGGTCGTGTTCCCATCTATCTGCTGCCCTTGTTTTTCTAGATGGTAATTGTCGTGGGCTTGGAAGGTTCTGTCTAAGGAGGCTTGGTGATTTCATGCACATGTGATAACCACTCCCCTACAGAACAATACCTGACAAAGCCAGAGGCACCTGCACACTATGTTAAACTGTGAGGTCCTGCAGCCGCACTTTGGGTCTTTGTTTTACAGAAATGGAATTCGGGTGGCAAATTTAGAAATGTTGTCATCAAATTAATCTGATGATGTCATCATAAAATGGCAGAGTGCGCGAGGAGACCATTTAAACCATCATATCATTACCAGCATCTTACAATGTTCTTTCCAATTAGTCTCAATTTCCTTCTCTTTCTCCATCATCCTGATCGTTTTTCTCCCTTTCAAGTCATTGTCCAATTCCATTTCGAAAACTCTGAGTTAAGAAAAACAATATTGAAAGAGGTGCAGGAGCTGCTGCCGTGTCCATGCTCAGTGTGTGAAAATTAACAAAGTTTCCCTGACCCAAAGACATGAAGAGTTAGGCTGGGGATTCTTACACAGCTTTCAAAAAAATTAAGTTCATTTCAAATGGAATTTGAAAAGGAATTTTAGTCTGATGAAGCATCTCCTTATTTTTCTTATTCGATCGTTACAATCTAATCCCCCTGTCTGTACAACCTGTTACAGAGGCTGTTATAGGAAAGAGGGAAAGGTTTGCTGCAGCTATACAAAGCCCTGTTTAGGTCACACCTGGAGGACTGTGTCTCGTTCTGGGAACGGCACCTTATAAAGGATCAACATTGACCTTGAAAGTTTCAGAGGAGCAGCATTGATGAAGATGGTGGGTCTTGGAAATTGAAAGTTGCACATCCGCAGCTTGTGGCACTATTTCACGTCACTGTTCACTTCATGTTTATGTCTAACAGACTCGATGCTGTTATTGGCTGAACAAGTCTTCTGTGTTTGAACTAAACACGCTCCTACTCCTGGCCCTCCTCAGGGAATGTTGTTTTCTTGTTGTGTGAACTGTCACAATGAACTGTTCCCGGATTCTCTTTTCCCTGGGATCTACAAAACCCATCACTTCTCTTCCTCTTTCATTCTCTCTTGTTCATTCCCAGTTTGGGAGGGAGAACGAGGAGGGACAGTATAAATTGCAGGATTTCGGGGAAAAGGCTGAGTTGTTGCAGTGACAGGGTGGGAAGAAGACGCTTTTTCTCGGCTGTAACTATTCTATGATTTTATATATGAAATATATATTTTTCACTGTCCAGGTCTGTAGTCGTGGCTGAGTGGTTAAGGCGATAGATTTGAAATCAATTGGGGTTACCCCGCGCAGGTTCAAATCCTGCTGACTACGTTTTCCATTATTTCTGATTTTAAACATTGATCTCAGAAACAGTAAATGGAATCGACATTTTCGCAACACCTGTAATAGCGAAGATTGACCAATGGGTGGCAGTGTAACCGTGATTGCTCACATCACATGAAGCAGGCGCTGTCTCAATTATTACTGCATTTGACACTGTCTCTGTTCATATTAAATTAGACGCCGTTTCTATTTCTATTACACTAGGACATGTCTCTAATCATATTAGAGAAGGTCACCTCTCAGTTGTTTCTGTAATTGGCTCAGTCACAGTTGTTTATGTACTGGACGAGGGCCACAATACAGTTGGCACTATCTCAGTCATGACTGCACTGAAGCAGGTCTCGGCTAAAGTTACAATAAGCCTTGCCCCAGTTGTCACTGCACTAGAGCTTGTCTCTGGTTATAGAAAACTAGAACATGTTTTTATTTGCATTTAACAAGACTCTGTCTCAGCTATTACTCCAGTAGAACCTGCCACGTGTCTATCAAACTGGACCCTATCTCAGGTAATGCCGCACCAACACATTCCTCCATTCATATCACACAATTCCCTGTTTCTATTGTTATTGTCCAATACCATTACTCTCTTATTGCTGTACTTGTCCATGTCTCTGTTTTTATTAATCTCAGACCTTTGCCGGTATTTAATTCACTGCGTCAGATTATATTACTAAGAGCGCTGGATTATGTGAAGCTCCACTAGACTGTGTATCAGTTTTCTTATACTGGATCCGGTCTGTGTTATTACTACACTAGGCTGGTTCGTATTACACAAGGTGCTGTCTCAATTATTACTGCACTCTGCACTGCCTCACTTATGTTCCACTTATCGCAGCCCTGCTTATAACACACTCAATCATGTCTGCATTTATATTCCGCTAGACCATTTCAGAACAAGTTGCACCAGATTTTGTATCAGCCTGTATCACACAGGACCTTGTCTGTCTTTTCAATTAAAATGGATCCTGTCTTTGCAGAGGCTTTGTCTTTGTACCTCTGTCTCTGCTTCTATTCCACTCTCCCTTTCCCTGATTTTACTCCACGAGATCATATCTGTCTCTCTTACACTGGCAGCAGTCTCAGTTATTACGACTTAGACTCTCTCTAGGAAGCAATTACTCTAGGCCCTGTGCCTGTAATAACTGCCCTATTTCACTTGATATTGATCCAGGCCCTGTATTCCCGTCTCCGCTATTATAGCAGTAGACCCTGTCTATGTTAATATAGCACTTGTCCCCGTCCCCGTTATTCGTGCACTCGGTCACGTCTTTGCTTAAGTAACATTAGATGTTGTCTCGATTGTTACTGCACTTGTAATGTCTTTGCTTAAATTGCACTAGGCCCTGTCTCAGTAATTACCACACCAGACTCTGTCTCTGTTGTTATTTCACTTGTCTATGTCTCTATAAGGTGGATGTTG
This sequence comes from Carcharodon carcharias, assembly GCF_017639515.1. Taxonomy (NCBI): domain Eukaryota; kingdom Metazoa; phylum Chordata; class Chondrichthyes; order Lamniformes; family Lamnidae; genus Carcharodon; species Carcharodon carcharias. The sequence goes on along the minus strand of NW_024470578.1, from coordinate 107,384 downwards.
CGTTAGAAATGGGCCTCTGACTTTGGCCTAAAACTAGAAGTTTCCTCTTTACTGGTTGTTCCGCGCAGCTCCTCATATTAATTTTCATTACAGCCAGCAGAATTACATATGAGATATCGCCTTTAGTGTGTCTGTGTGAAAAGAAATCATGCTGCATCATTCCGCAAAGATAAAAGATTTATCTTCACCAGAATGTTTTAGCTTTTTTTATTTTCTCTTATTCAACCTGAAACTGCAGATCGCCTAATATCGTAAATATTTATTGGTAGTACATTTTGTTGTGCTCTTGTTTAGAATTTCATGTGATACTAACCATTTCTTTGCTAAGATGTGCATGTTTGTCAGCACGCTTACTTAATGTCTGTCATCTCTCTACCTGAGACAGAGTCTAACTCACTGAAACTTATTGAACTCTCTCTCTCTCCCTCTGTCTCTCTGTCTCTGGGAAATTGCCTATTCATTTAAATCTCCGATTTTCTAATAATGCTTTTTTAAATAAAGAACTGATTAAAGAATAATTCCCCTACATTAACTTCAGTGATAACCTTCTGCCCATCTCCACCCTCAGTGAATGTTTTAAATCTGAAAGTGTTCCTGCATTTTAATTGCAGATAGTTTAATACTGCAACTATTTATTAATAACTATTCGGTTGTTTTCTATTGTTTACAAAGTGATATCAGGCTGTCCATTTCGTTTCCAAGAATCGGCTTTTCTGTTCCCAATGATCAGTTAGAAAATTATTTATTATTATTTCACGGGACGTGGGCTTTGTTGGTGAGTCCAACATTTTTCTGTCCATTCCTAATTGCCCTTGAGAAGGTGATGGTAAGCTGCCTTCTTGAACTGCTACAGTCCATGTAGTGCAGGTACACACACAGTGCTGTTAGGAAAGGAGATCCATAATTTTGACCCAGCGACAGCGAAGGAGCAGTGATACATTTCCACGTCAAAATGGTGAGTGACTTTGAAGGAAATTCCAGGTGGTGGTCTTCCCATGTATCTGTTGCCCTTGTCTTTCTAGATGGTAGAGGTCGTGAGTGTGAAAAGTGCTGTCGAAGGAGCCTTGATGAGTTCCTGCAGTGCATCTAGTAAATGGCACACACTGCTGCTACTGTGCAGCAGTGGTGGAGGGAGTGAATGGTGAAGCTGGTAGATGAGCTGTCAACAATTGAGCTCCTTTGTCCTGGATGGTGTCGAACTTCTAGTGTGTTGTTGGAGCCGCACTCACCCAGGCAAGTGGAGATAAGTGGAGCTGCTATCAGACCTGCTGAGCTTTCCAGCGTTTTCTGTGTTTACCCCTGGGGTGATGTTCAGTGAGTTCAGGAAATTGGTATCAGAGGGAATGGAGCAGGGAGGGAGGATCCCTGGGGTGATGTTCAGTGAGTTCAGGGAGATGGTATCAGTAGGACTGAGCTGATCAGGAATGCAGAGATAAAAACAAAAAAACTGCGGATGCTGGAAATCCAAAACAAAAACAGAATTACCTGGAAAAACTCAGCAGGTCTGGCAGCATCGGCGGAGAAGAAAAGAGTTGACGTTTCGAGTCCTCATGACCCTTCGACAGAACTTCTGTTGAAGGGTCATGAGGACTCGAAACGTCAACTCTTTTCTTCTCCGCCGATGCTGCCAGACCTGCTGAGTTTTTCCAGGTAATTCTGTTTTTGTTTTTGATCAGGAATACAGTTCATTTTCGAAGCAGAAGGGAGAATGACAGGGCTAATGGATTTAACAGAAAAGATGGAAGTGGAGAGTCAGTGTGTGTTTACCAGAATAAGGACCGTGCATATGCTTAACAGAAAGGGGTGGGACAGGGCGAGGTGCGGGCTATGTCTGTTTGTGTATTTAACAGAAAATGCGAAGCCAGTGTCTCAGTATCCGATCGGCCCCAGGGTCTGGGAACAAGCCTCTTGTTTATGGTTACTTGCTGCATAACGTTGAACCCCGTCTTTGGGCATTTTCGCAGTTTTGTCCCCCCCGGTATGTCCAAGAGACCTAAAGCTCTGTAATAATTTGCAGGAGTTGTACTTAATAATATATCAATGCCAGACACGCTTCAGTCCCTGGATACGCCCATTGGTTTGTGCTCCTTATTCTGCCTGTGTTATAGATCTAGCCTGATAGCTATTAATTCCAAGATTCTGAACTCTGTTAGATATCTTTTGTGAATTTTGATCATGTTTGTTTATTTGTGGTGGTAATGTTTGGCACATAATTAATGTAAATCAGTTTTTGATTGAGAACATTGCTTCAGCCTGTCTCTTGGGTCTTTATGTGCTCCCAGCAATTTTTGGAAGATGTGTCCGTTAAAAAAAAAGATTTAAAATATACTTTCGTCTTTAGCCTGGCATCTGCCTTTGTGCTTTTTAAATATTTGCGTATATGTGCACGAGTATCTTTTGTTCTGCCTTTAACTGTGTTTGTGTGCCCTGTTGTATGAAAGTTGATGTGTGTGTTCATGTGGCATGAGTGTTGATATGCTTATTTTTGTGTGGCCCGTCTTTGTGTGTATGTTTGTTCATTTGTAAATGAATGTATCAGTGTGTTAGTGTGTCTATATGCGTTGATGTTTATGTTCACTTATTAATGTTTGTGTTAAAGAGTTTGTTTACGTCATGCCTGTTAATATATCTGATATTGTGCCTTTTTATGTTCTATGTTTGATGCGCTAATGATTGTGCCCCCATGAGCGTATGAGTATGTTGAGGCGTGCGTTTATGTGTTCATGAATGTTTCTAGCTATGTGTTAATGGATGTTTTTATTGTGAGTGCGTGAATGTATTCATAGTTGTTTCTTGTTCTATGTTTGTGAAAATATTACTGTCTGTTCATCAATTTGTCTGTATGTCCGTGTGTCAATTTTTAATGTGTGTGTAGAAATGCCTATGCATGTGCACTATTGTATATGATAGTGTGTCATTATATCTATATTGTTGTGCTCGTTGAAGCACAGTAATGAACATGTTCATGTATATGCTTACAGGTCCTGTCTGAGTCTGCTTATGGGGCTGTGTATATCTGTAATTGTGTCTGTTGTGTGTACCCATGCATGTGTATTTGTGTGTGTTTGCGCACACACGTTTGCATGTGTGTGACTGTGAGTGCATGTGTGTGAGAGAGTATCTGCATTTTTACGTGCCTGCGTGTGTGTGCATGTGTCAGTGGGTGTGTGTGTGTCTGTTTGTCGAGAGTGAGTGTATATTTCTGAGTATGAGGTTGCATCTATGCATATGTGCGGTCTGTTACTTTGAGTTTGCATGTCTACAATTTTTCTATGTATATGTGTGCTCTTGTGAATGTGTGTGTGTGTATATGCGTGTGTGTGTCAGTTTGTGTGTATATGCATGCTTGGGCTTGTGTATGTATGTGTGTGTGCGTGTGCGTGTGTGTCTGTCTATGTGCGTATACATGCTTGCATCTATTTGCGTACATGTGCCTCTTTCCCCATGCCTATGTATGAACCTGTGTGTGTGTGTGTTTCTGTGTGCCTGTGCATGCCTGTGTATGTGTGTGTGTGATCTTCTGCCTGCCTGTGTGTTTGTTTGTGTATTTTTATCAGTGTGTGGAGGTGTGCATTTACATGTGTGTCTCTGTGTGTTGATTATGTGACTTATTTTTTATATGTGTGTATACGTCCATGTGTTTGTGTGAATTTGTGTGTATACATGCGTGCGGGTTTTTGTATATGCCTGTGTGATTCTGTGTGTGTGTGTGTGTGTGTGTGTGTGTGTGAATGTGTGTTTTTGTGTGTGTGTGTGTTTGTATGTTGATGTGTGTGCTTGTTTACGTATGTGTGTGCGTGTGTGTGTGTGTGTGTGTGTGCTTTTATGTGTCTGGGTGTATGTCAGTCTGTGTTTATGTGCTTGGATATGTGCGCATGATCCAGTGGGGTGTGTGTGGTTGTGTGTGTGTGTGTGTTTGTTCATGTATGTTTGTGTGTGTGCTTTTGTGTGTGTGTGTGTGTGTGTGTGATGCTTCTGTGTCTGGCTGTGTGCTTTTGTCTGTCTGTGTCAATGTTAGTCTGTAATTATGTGTTCGGGCAAGTGTGCATGATCCAGTGGGTGTGTGTGTGAGTGTTGTGTGTCTGTGTGTATGTGTGTGTGTGTGTGTGTGTGTGTGCGTCTGTCTGCCTGCATGCATGCCTGAATGTGTGTATGTCTGTGTATAACTTCATGTGTGCTCGTATATGCATGTGTTTGTGTGTCTGTAAGTGCCTGTGTGCGCATGTCTGTGTCAATGCCTGTTTATGTCTGTGTGTGTGTGTGTGTGTGTGTATGTGTGTGTGGATGTGCGTGCTTGTTTACATATGTGTGTGTGTGTGTGTGTGTGTATGGATGTGTGTGCTTGTTTACGTATGTGTGTGTGTTTCTGTATGTGCATCTGTGCCTGTTTGTGTGCTTTTCTCTCACTGTGTGTATGTCAGCCTGTTTTTTTTGTGTTCGGGCATGTGTGCATTATCCAGTGGTGTGTGTGTGCTTGTGTGTGTGTGTGTGTGTGTGTGTGTGTGTGTGTGCATGTGGATGTGTATGCTTGTTTACATATGTGTGTGTGTGTGTGTGTATGCATGGATGTGTGTGCTTGTTTACGTATGTGTGTGTGTTTTTGTATGTGCATCTGTGCCTGTCTGTGTGCTTTTCTCTCACTGTGTGTATGTCAGCCTGTTTTTTTGTGTTCGGGCATGTGTGCATTATCCAGTGGTGTGTGTGTGTTTGTGTGTGTGTGTGTATGTGTGTGTGTGTGTGTGTGTGTGTGTGTGTGTGGATCTGTGTGCTTGTTTATATATGTTTGTGTGTGTGTGGATGTGTTTCCTTATGTATGTTTGTGTGTGTGTCTGTCTGTCTGCGTGTTTTTGTCTGCATGTGTGTGTGTCTGTCTGTGTTTATTTGTTCGAGCATGTGAGCATTATCCAGTGCATGTGTGTGCCTGTCTGTGTGTGTGTGTGTGTGTGTGTGTGTGTGTGTATGTGTGTACATGTGTGTGTATGTGTGTGTGTGGGTGTGTGGATCTGTGTGCTTATTTATGTATGTTTGCATTTTTTTGTGTGCATGTGGATGTGTTCGGTTTTCTATGTATGTTTGTGTGTGTGTGTGCATGTGTGTGTGTGTCTATCTGTCTGCGTGTTTTTGTCTGTGTGTGTGTATGTCTGTGTTGATTTGTTCGAGCATGTGAGCATGATCCAGTGCTTGTGTGTGTGTGTGTGTGTGTGTGTGTGTGTGTGTGTGCCTGCCTTTGTGTACGTGTGTGTATGGAATTTGGTTTCAGTGCATGTGTATGTGTCTGTGTGTGTTTTTCTGTGAGAGAGGGAGAGAGAGAGAGATCTGGTGTCAGATTGTGTGTGTGCCTTTGTTGTGTGTGTGTGAGTCTGTGTGTGATCTTCTGCCAGGGTGTGTGTGAGTCTGTCTTTGTCCGTGTGTGTGTATGTGTGTGTTCGTGTGTAGGTTTGTTTGCGTGTGTTTGTGCGTGTGTGTGTGTATGTGCATTTTACGTACTAGTGTGTGTACATTTTCCTCTCACTGGTTGTGTGTGCATGTGTTTGTGTCTCTGTGTCGCTGTGTGTGTTGTCTGTGAGAGAGAGAAAGAGAGAGATCTGGTGTCAGTTTGCATGTGTGCCTTTGTTGTGTGTGTGCGTCTATGTGTGAACTTGTGCCAGGGTGTGTGTGAGCCTGTATTTGTCTGTATGTGTATATGTGTGTATGTAGGTGTGTGTGTGTGTGTGTGTGTCTGCCTTTGTGTACGTGTGTGTATGGAATTTGGTTTCAGTGCATGTGTATGTGTCTGTGTGTGTTTTTCTGTGAGAGAGGGAGAGAGAGAGATCTGGTGTCAGATTGTGTGTGTGCCTTTGTTGTGTGTGTGTGAGTCTGTGTGTGATCTTCTGCTAGGGTGTGTGTGAGTCTGTCTTTGTCCGTGTGTGTGTATATGTGTGTTCGTGTGTAGGTTTGTTTGCGTGTGTTTGTGCGTGTGTGTGTGTGTGTGCATTTTACGTACTAGTGTGTGTACATTTTCCTCTCACTGGTTGTGTGTGCATGTGTTTGTGTCTCTGTGTCACTGTGTGTGTTGTCTGTGAGAGAGAGACAGAGAGAGATCTGGTGTCAGTTTGCATGTGTGCCTTTGTTGTGTGTGTGCTTCTGTGTGTGAACTTGTGCCAGGGTGTGTGTGAGCCTGTATTTGTCTGTATGTGTATATGTGTGTATGTAGGTGTGTGTGTGTGTGTGTGTGTGTGTGTGTGAGAGTCTCTGCGTGTTTGTGATCTTGTGCCAGGGTGTGTGTTTGTCTGTCTTTGTCTGTGTGTGTGTGTGTGTGTGTGTGTGTGTGCATGTATGTGTGCATGTGTGCATTTGTGTGTGGATGTGTGTGCTTGTTTATGTATGTTTGCAGGTGTGTGAATCAGTGTGTGTGTGCATGTGCGTTTCTGTGTGTGTGTGTGTGTTTGTGTGTGTATTGTTACACACTAGTGTGTTTGCATTGTTTCTGTAGTGTGTGTGTGAGTATGTGTGTGTGTTTGTGTGTGATTCTGTGTGTGCGTGTGATTCTGTGTGTGTGTGTCTTTGTGTGTGTGTGTGATCTTGTGCCAGGGCATGTGTGAGTGTGGCTTTTCCTCTGTGTGTGTGTGTGTGTGTGTGTGTGTGTGTGTGTGTGTTTATGTTTGTGCATGTGCGTGTTTATGAGCTTGTGTCAGTGTGTGTGTTTTTTTATTATTGTTCCACGTATCACTGAACATCAATAGCGTGGCCTGACCGTGAAGGTATGATCGATTTAGAACACTATTCGCCATTCTGTGTAGGAATGTGTATTCTTTGGGGTTCAATGTGACATCAAGCCATAGAATGCAACAATTAAACAGAAGTACACCAGAAACATTAGAAACAGAACTGGAAAAACAGGATAGATGGAATTAGCAGTTCCAGTTTTGGATTATGAAAAATCATCAGCAACTTATGATTTACAAGAACAAGAGATTGAAAATCATTTCAAAACATCATGCTGCACTATGTTTGCCATGATTGAAGATTACAATCCGAGCGCAGGAAGCTAGAAGCCGTCTTGTATCTGAACCCATATCATAGACAGCTGTTCACTTCTAAACCCTCTGCTCTGGGACTGGGAGGTTAGTGAGCTAATGTTCCGCTCTCCACTCCCTCTCGTTGACTAAACAATTTCCTCTCCGGTTGTCTCTGTTGGGGATGTGCAGGTACATTGCATTAACTAATGCCCTCCCTCCTTTCTATGTTGGCTAAGTGGAGATACATTTCGCCTTCCCGTGTGACCCTCACTTCAGTTCCCAGTGGGTGCGATGCAGCAACTTCCAGCTGGTAGAAGTTTGAATGGATGGACGAAAAGTGAAGCAGGAACAACGGGATCTAAATACTTTATTATTTCTACTAGAGTATGAAATGTAAGTAATAGATTCTCATTGACATGAATTAACGGTGTCCATCAGTGCAAGGGAAATGTTCACAAAACTCGGTTTACCACTGGTTTTATCAACCGTTCTGTTGATGATCTTCAAGAGAATGGCTTCATGTCCCACCACACAGGAGTAAGAAGCACCGCTGGCCCACTCCTCTGCTGCAATGGATAACAGGCTGTACATGAAGAAGGAGTTATTGCCGTTCTCCGCCATCACCTCAGTGTTCTTGTAGTTCCCCGGATTCACTGGCTTGTCATTGATGGTCCACTTGGTGAAGATCTCTCGGGGGGAGAAACCTCTCACTAAGCAGCTGAGGGAGATGAATCTCTGAGCGGAGACATCTTCAGCCTGGGGCAGGAGGACAGAGACGGACGGTTCCCGCGGATATTTAGCTGCAAAAAATTTACAATAAATGTCAAAAAATCTGGGGAATTCCAGGGACAATGACACCTGTGGTTAGATGTGAGAGAAATGTGTTTTGTTTTGATTTTTCAAGATCTCCATTTTTCACTTTGGGGTCTGACCCGCTTTCTAGCTCGGAGCAGATGTGGATGCAATCATTTACTCTGAGAATATGCGGGATTGGACTGCAAAGTTTCATCAGTAACAGTAACAGGCCATTCGGCCGAACAGCTCTGTGCTGGCGTCTGAACTCCACACCAAGCTCCTCCCACCTTATATCATCAAATCTTGGAGTACTGTTCATTCGCCTATTTATGAACTTACTGCTTAAATGCATCATTTACGGGCCTAGGGGTTATAGTTAATGAAATTACCAATCAAACTAGCTCATTAATGCACTGTACATTAATTATTGGTTTTTAAACTTACACTGGGAATTTGCACACTGGCTCACTTATTGATTCATTCTCAGCACTCACGTTTTTCCTTGTGAATGGAATTTCTTAAAGGAGTCGGCAGATCCTGATGGCTCACCACGTAGTAGAACTCAGCCCCACTCAGCCAGGCTTGTGTTGAGATGTTCAGGTGGCTGACCACGCTGTTAGGATCCTTGCCCGGCTGGATAACAATCTCTGATTTCAAAGGCTTCTGTTCTTGTGTCCAGGACACGAGGACTCCATAAGGGGCATTACTCACTATACAGGTTAAGGTCACTGTCGCCTCTAGTAAGACCTGTGCTATTGGCGGCGGCTGTAGAGTAATTACGGGGTCGGTGCAGTCGGAAACTGTGAAGCAGAAATGAATGTCAACCAAAACATCATCTTTAGAATGAGAAACCCAGTATTCAGCTTTCACTCTTATGACGGGAATATTTATTTGACCTGCCCCTGCCGTGTTAACGTCTTCATTGTTTGAAGGTCAGTGACTTGCAATAATTCCGGGAGACTCCATAACATTCCCTGTGTATTTCCAGCCAGAACCACTGGGAATGACTAAACCAAATGCCGGTCCACCAAGGTAAATACATTCAGGTACAATCGTCTTACAGACAGAATATCACTCGTCCCGAAATCAAGGAATCAGACACAGCACAGCACAAGAGGAGACGATTCAGCTCTCTATGTCTCTCTGCAGGGATTAACCACATTTATCCTCCCCGTTCTGTCATGTGCGATAACATTTTCAAAAAAAAGTTAATCTCTTTTTTTGAAATGTCAATTGAGTCCCAGCCTCAGAAATTCTTGGGGAAAATGAAAGTGATAATATTTCACAGTGTGAGGAAAATGTTGCCAAAATCACCTTCCTCAGAATTTTCCTATCTCTAATTTGGAGGACTAAACATCTTCTCCCTACTTCCAGTTTTATTAATTAATCGAAACACCGCAATTTGATCACTCATTAGATGATTGTACTCAAAGGAAGGCAGCCGAGACTATGAAAACTACTATCAGCGCTGCTCAATCTGAAAACAGCAGCAGAAAAAAAGTGCACATCTTTGTCAGAATTGAAGTCGTGGGCAATTACCAGTAAAGGCCTGCACACACCGATCCTACCCACAATCAATTTCGGATAAAACTAAAACCAATGACTCATCACTCACTGTCCAACTTTTGAACAAAATGTCACCGTGTTTTGTGAGTTGATGGAATCCTGGACACCGGGGGATTCTGATTCAGAAAGAACATGTGTTCAATCCCTACTCCAGATGTTTGAACACGAGTGTAGCTGATACCAGCAATGTAGTACTGGGTGAGTATTTCATTGTGAGAGGTACCGACTTCAACATCAACTGTTAAGGCCCAGGAATGCCTGCTTTGTCAGTGTGACGTCAAATTTCCCCAAATTCTCCCAAGTTTTGCGTGGTCCACAAACCTTTAAACTGTCCCCTGCAAACCAAGATCGAGATCATTTATATATATAAGTATTTATCCACTTAGCTATTGTCCCTTTAATTTCATGATCTATAACTTTCCTCACAGGTCTGTTGTGTGGCATTGTATTGAAAGCCTTTTGGAAGTACAAAGAGACCACATCAATGGCCTTGCCCTCATTAACCATCTCTGTTACCTCTTGAAAAAACACTAGCAAGTTAGTTATACAGGATTTTCCTTTAATAAATCCATGATGATTCTTCCTAATCAATCTACATTATCCCATATGATATTAATTCCATCCAGAATAATTGGTTCTAGAAGTTTCCCCACCACCGAAGTTAAACTGACTCGTCTGTATTTGCAGGGAAGACTTTTACAAACTTTTTTGAACAACAGCATAATATTTGCAATTCTCCAGTCCTTTAACACCTCCTCCAAATGTAGAGAATGCTGAAAGATTATTGTCAGTGCCTCTGCAATTCCACTCTCACTCCCATTAATACTCTTGGACGCATCTCACCCTGTCCCGGTGCCTTATCCACTTTAAGTGCCGACAGCTGATGCAATACCTCATCCTTATCAATTTTAAACCCTTCTAGTGACTGAGTTTCCTCTTCTGTCACCATGGCCTGGGCAGCATCTACCTAAAGGTAAAGACGGATGCAAAATATTCATTTAACACCTCAGCCATACTTATTGCCTATCTGCGTAAATCCCCTTTTTGATCCCTAATCGGCCTATTCCTCCTTTTACAACCTTTTACCCATTGATATGCTTATAGAATACCTTGCGATTTCCTTTTATATTAGCCATCAGTCTTTTTTTCATAATCTCTCTTTGCTTCTCGTATTTGCTTTTACACATCCCTTCTGAACCTCCTGTATTCAGCTTGGTTCTCAAATGTATCACATTTTCCCTTCATTAACTTCATTTCTATCTCCTTTGCCATCCAGGGATCTCTGGACTTGTTTCTCCTGCCCTTCCCTTTTGAGGGAACATACTTTGACTGTGCCGAAACCATCTCCTCTTTGAAGTTAGCCCATTGTTCAGCTACTGTTTTTCCCACCAACCTTTGGTTCCAGTCTATCAGGCCCAGCCCCATTATTGCCCCATTGAAGTCCGCTCTCTGCCAGTTGGTGACTCTTACCCTGGATTGATCAATGTCATTTTCCACCGTCATCCTAAACCTTATGATACAATGATCACTGTCCCCTAAATGCTCCCCTCCTATCAGTTTGTTTACTTGGCCCACCTCATTCCCAAGAACCAGGTCTAGCAGTGCCTCCTTTCATCTTGCAATGGACACACACTGCTGTAGCAAATTGTCCAGGGTATAATCCTGGAATGCTGCTCCCTCACTGTCCCTTACAGTCCCACTATCCCAGTATATATTCGGGTAATGAACCCCTCCCCCATCCATTATAATGACTCGATGATATTTACACCTCTGTTATTTCCTTGCTCCTCTCTATCTCCCCACTAGCTATTGTGGTCTATACATTACACCCAACAAGGTAATTGCAACCTTCTTATTCCTTTGCTCCAGCCAAATTGGTTCTGTCCTTGAATCGCCTGACACATTATTTTTCACCAGTACTGCAATACTCTCCTTAAACAAAAACGCCACCACGACCCCGCCTCCATTTTGTGTCATTTCCTGTCTTTTATGAACATCTTGTAACTAGGAATAATTAACACCCAATTCTGTCCTTCCATAAATTAGGTCTCCGTTATCGCCCTATCATAATAATCCCAAAAGGCAATCTGTGCCTGTAACTCCCAAATTTTATTAACTATTTTCCGTGCATGCACATACATGCATTGCAACGCTGATTTAGAATTCATTGCTTGCTCCCTTATCCTGACTCCATCTATTAACTGAATATTCCCTCTTTTAGAGTTAGCTGCCTCTCCCAGAATCCATGCTATTACATGCTGAAATTCTCTCGTTGTTCCCACGCTCCTCCTGAGTTAGTTTAACTCTCCCCAACAGCAAAACCAATAATGTTCTTTAGTTCTAAAAGCCAAATATTGCTGGAAATTTGAAATAAAAATGAAAAGAAAACGTTCGAAATGCTTAGCTGAAGTGTGTCTGTTTCCTGGACATGTGTCCCTGAACAAACAGAATGAAAACAATAAATAAATAAATAAATCCTGTCAGCATCATACCCCAGTTTCTTGGAGACTGTTGTACAGCAAATCGCTGCTGAATATTCTACTTTACCACAATGAGCACATTTCCACGGTCATTTATTGGCTGCTAAGTGTTTTGGGAGAATCTGATGCTGGGGAGGACGCTATATAAATGAAAGGTTACCTTCAGTGTGTTTTGTTTCCTTTGGAAGGAAACGCAAACGGGCAAATTGGCAAATGAGACACATTCTCTGACTTTTAATCATTCCAAACTATTTCTTGGCTTGGACAGAGATTGGCACCAAGAATGGCCTTGAACTTTCTCGGGTTGTGTCTCTTACCCTCAGGTTTGGTGATGTTTCGGCTTTGAGTGACCCCTTTATGAGTGACCTGGCAGGTATAGAGCGTGTGACTGAACCAGTCCCCAGCGGGGACTGTTAACCGACTGGTCGCCGAGAAGTTCCCGTTCACTTCAAAGCCGGGAGAGGTGACGAAGCCCGAGGCCATGGCCTGTCCATTCTTCAGCCATTTCACCTTGATTGAATTTGGACGGAAATCAACGATTGAACAGACGATGGTTACAGATCTGCTGCTTGTGATTTCTTCATTGGGGCTCACGGTGAGGAGAACAGTTGGATGATGCAGCACAATATCTGCAAGAAAATACAGATTATTTGGAATTAATTTTGCTTCAAACCAAACAATTAAAAACTGTAAAACTTTTTACATAAAATCCACAGGACAGAACCAGGCCAGCCGGCCCCATAGTTCAATGCTGGAGTTTAGGATCCACACGAACATCCTCTCGCCCTATTTCACCTCGCAGTTTAAAAACCACCTCCTTTACAATCTCCCTCATGTACCTATTAAGATTCCCCTGAACAGGGTCTCGGTAACGTCTCACCTCCAGGAATTCCCATATTCTGCTCACTCTTTGTGTAAAGAAGATTCAGATTTGCCAATTTTTTTTTTTTACATTCTGTTGTAAACATGAGCTCTAATTCTTGTCTAATCTATCAAATTATTTCGGAAGTCTGAGGACCTTTATTCGGTCACAACACAACTTTTTATTTTGTAGAGAATAGACCACCAACCTATTCGCTGTTACTTAACAGAAGTAATCTATCAGCTCTGGTATTGTCCTTGTACGTAGTTTAGCTCCTATTGCAACGCCCCCTGTAGCATTCTTCTTACGTGGAAACCAGAACTACATACAGTGTACTCGATGTGATTTGGAGGGAGATAACTGCACACAGTACACCTATTGTGATGTGGAGGCCTTAATTATACACAGTACACTACTTTGTGATGTGGAGAACAAAACTATCCACAGTACAATAACTGTGATGTGGAGACCAGAGCTGTGCATATCACACTAAGTGTGATATGGAGGCCAGAACTCTACACAATCCATTAAGTGTGCTGTGGAGAATACAGGTATCCACACTAAGTGTCATATGAGCACCTGAACTATACACAAAACTCTAACTCCATTCTAACCCATGTGGTGCAGAATTTGAACATAACTCATTTGCTGACCACGTTCCCCCTTCACCCAGCCCCGCCACTGCCGCCCTGTGCATCCCACAACACGAACCTGGCATTTCCTTCCACCAGACCGAGTCGCTCCGTCGAACCTCGCAGTAGATTGTGCTGCTTCCCACCTCTGATTCGGTGATGGTTAACTGGCTGCTCAGGGTGTAGGTTCCCTTCTTGTTCAGCACTGAAGGGTAAGTCTTCAATCCAGCTGTGATCGTCTCTTGATCTTTCTTCCAGGAAACGCTGGTGATTTCGGGGGAGTAGTCCGCAGCCAAACAGCCGTAGGTGACGGAGCCGGCAGTGTTTGCTTGTTCACAGGAGGAGAGCAGAGCGTAGAGGGTGGGGGGAGACGGTGTCGCTGCGAATTAAGAGTCAATTGAACAAGTTAAAAATGTGATTCGTGAGTATGAAATAAGCAAATTGTTCGAAGTTTAATATTGGTATAATTAATTTCCAAAATATCCTGGTCATAAACTGCATTTAGGAGTTGATATGCCCGACGGGACACGCCGCCATGATGGCCAGTCTTGTACACAAGATGAGGCACAAGTCGGAAAAGGGAAATACTGCCCATGAGGCCACATAATTGCGAGTTAAATAAGGGATATTGTAACCTGGGCTTCCTCCAGCCCTTGCTCCTCTGTTGAGGAAAACATCAATCATTCCTCAAACACTTTCACTTTAGACCCTTCCACATTATTTCCACTGAGCTCTCGCTTAAGGTATTTTACTATCAACCTTTTATCACCAGCAAATGACTAATTTAATATGGAAACATTTAGCTATCTCTGGGCCAGGTTGGCCGATTATCTTCCATGAAGGACATCAGTGGGCCAGAGGGGTATTTACACAAATCTATTATAGTTTCATGATCAACATGTTGTCGTTTTCAGAGGATAAACGTGGATGATGCTTGGCAGCATTTTCTCTAAAGATTATGTAACTCCGACCGGTGGATCGACTAGCTTCATTACTTACAGACAATTTTTTAGCACTTTTATAAAGCATGACCCAGAGTTGTTCAATGAGACTATTTGATAGCATGGACAGTTGGCTTTCGGCCAATCACAATTCTGAATTAACTCTCCAAATTTGCCAATGCTCAATGATGTTTACAAATAATCAATTATTATCAGCTATCTTGGTTAGATAAACAGATAGATAGACAGTTAAAGAGATCGGCAGATAGATAAATAGACAAATATATATATATAGATAGATAGATAGATAGAGATCGAGAAAGAAAGTGAGACACAGGCAGATAAACAGATGGGTGGATGGATAGATAGATAGATAGAGAGAGAGAGAGAGAGAGAGAGATAGAAAGAGATAGAGATAGGGAGTGATAGAAGATAGAGAGAGAGACAGACAGACAGATAGACAAGATAGGCAGGTAGACAGAGATATAGAAAGACAGATCGATCGATAGATAGATAAATAGATAGATAGACCATTCAATATATCGATCATTGCATCATTGGATGAAAAAATGGATGCATGAATAGATACATGTTCAGAAAACGATGTTTCATCTACACTGCACAATCAAACGTTCACAGTTCACAGACTGTATTGATTAGATACAAGAGAGAAGAACATTGAAGATCCACATAAAACCCACAGCCCTAGTAAAGCCCTTGGAACAAGAGTAAAACTGCCTCTCTGATAGTTCATCAAATGTCCTTCGGGCAGTTGGAATCAGGTTGTGCACTGAGTTAAGTTAAATTCATATTTTGCCAACTTTCATTCCCACCGTAGTTTGCATTAGACACGGAGTAAGGCACCATACTGTCCATTTAAGTTGCACAATTTATTTTCAGATTCGATCATATCGCAGAAGGTAACGTTACAGTCACTTCCTGTAACTGTCCTGAAATTGAACTTTAGATCAGGCCAATCTGATTCAAATATTATCTGATATTGAAAATGTTTAATCATCATCCCTTCATCAAAAACTTGTTTTTTTTTAGAATGAAATGTACGTTAAATTAACGATCTGCTACTTCATTGGAGGAATTGAAGCATTTACTTTTACATACCTAATTCGGAGCACTTAATATGTTTGATACTGGTTAAAGTTCCTTGAACATTGACATTGCCAACACTCTCATGTCAGATACAGAACAGGTGAATTATACTAAAACTCTCTTTGCACAGTCCTGTGAAGCGCTGTATTTCAGGAATATTAATGGTGGGATGCATTCTAAAACGCCCTCTATTCCGCATTGTTAGTTAAAACTTGCGCTTAGACTGGACCATCAACAAACCACAGGCTCTGATAGAGCAAACACTGAACAGGAAAAATATCTTTCTACACTTTGCATTCCTTCTGAATTCCACAAACTGGGATACTGATCTTATTTCTGAGACACATTCTCAAACTTAAGAACAGACTTGCACCTTTCTCGGATATACAAACTTCTTAAATAAATGGTCCGAAATTAATTCCCTGAATTACAGGAGAATGAACCAGAAAGTTCACAAACAGCCAGAAGGCTCCTGATTACTGCACAGTGACCACGCACATAGAAACAGAACAGACATAAACAATGCAAAAATCAGTCTATTAAAGATAGATTTCTCCAGTATCCATTAATCCGTTTGAATAGATTAAAACGTTTGTAAATTTATGACCATGTCACTTCTGTGAAATTATTTTGATTCTAAATGGAAAAACTCCATTTGACGAGCCTCAATTTCTCCCTGTCTGTGTACAGCTTTCACAACAGCCTTAGAGTTAGTTTGGCTGAGAACAGGTACATCAAAATAATTTACATTCATGGTAATTTATGTCTATAACAGGGACATTGTAACAGAGCAAGAATTTAACAAATCGGGAGATATTTACACTGAACTCCTATTATTCACTGACATAATTTCAGAATAATATATAATCATTGAAACTGCTGAGGCAAAACACGAAGATAATTAATTAAATTGTACAGCAACATCCAATGGAGCTGAAGGTAGTTGAGTGAGAAACATGTTGCTTTCCAAGTTACTTGAAAATAATTTTAAAAATTCTCCAACCATGAGTTTTAACTTTAATCCTGGACTCAGCGCAGCACATTTGAGAGATTTTTTTCTAATGAATTTGCATTGATCTTAGACTCTATTTTCGTATTGGTGATATTTAACCCCATTATACCAAATTTGTTAATAATTTTATTCTTCTTCTGATTTGTCTCTTGTTAATAATAGGCTTATTTAAATTAAGGTGACACTTAAATTAAACAAATAACTCCATACACTTTCGGACAAATACATTACATTAGTTTTAATAAATTAAGATGATCAAAAATTTATAAGAATGTGCTCTTATATCTACACCCGTGTAAGATTTTCATGTTTGTGATTATGTTTGCACGACATAAAAGCTCTTCTGTTCTAAACGTGTATTTCACATGTTAAATTTATAAGTGGGCAGCTTAAAATTGTTCAAGCACTATCCGGGTACTCATATCGGTAATAAAAAATGGAGTGCAACATCCTCTAGTCACTAAAGCAGGACTCCGGAGTTTAAATATCAACCCACATTTCAACAGCAGTTTTATTTTTAATAATTAATGTAGCCCTGGCAGTTTGGCGCCATTTTCGGAGCCTCCCCTAGATAATAATACAGCCAAACTTCGATATACCATTCCCGTAATCCACACAATGCACGTAAATGAGTTTCAAATATATAATGAAAATAAAATGCTGCGGATGCTGGGAATCTGATATAAAAACGGAAAATGCTGGCAAAACTCAGCACGTCTGGCAGCATCAGTGGAGAGAGAAACAGAGTTAACGTTTCGAATCCGTATGACTCTTCTTCAGATCTCTGCTTCTCCATGGACAGATGCTGCCAGTCCTGCTGAGTATTTTTTCAGCATTTTCTGTTTAAATATATAATGCTACTTATTGAAATTAAGATCCACAATCATCAATGCAGAACTGAGAGATAACAATTCCTCTGCATCACCTGAGACACTGAAACTCAACGAGCAAAAAGAACAACGATTTTAATGAGAATTAAAGGTAGCTCCCATTTAATTCAACCCGTATATCTCACAGCTTTGCAAGATTGGTTGTTGTTCTTCAATTCAAAAGTTACATTTATAATTAAGCCAACCTGCTTCAATAGCAATGTTTGTCCATCTCCAGCCATATGCATTCTGAACTTTCTCTGAATTTGAATTGAATTATTGAGCAATTCCGACTGCAAACTGTTTAAGATTAGCTTCGTGATAATGGGCTACACCAAAATTGAAGGAACAGCGCTGTTTGGCTGCACCACAAAGCTTCAGCAACCCGGCAGATATATTAAATTAGCTTGCTGCAATTTACAAAATGCATTTAATATTGATAATTAATTAGCACCTTTCAACCTACGTTAACCAGGGAGGAACCAAATAATTTAAAATCCTTGTTCAAACTAAACACTGCAGTGCGATCAGTGTGTATTATAATTAAAAAAAAAACACAATGGAAATTGCTGGAACCTCTGCATTTGTCCGGCTGATATTAATTGTGCTGTGTTTTGCAGCAGAGTTGTGGATAGCACAGATTATCTGCTAAATGTCTAACAATAATATTTTTTATTGTTGTAATCTTGGGAAATATTGCCGCGTTATAACCGTTTGAGTTATATTCATTTAACTCCCCATCACAGTTGAAATTCGCTCGTTATGTCCTTTAACATTGCATTATTACCTTAAGTATTAAATAGGAATATCGGAAACAAAATATTAATTTTTGAATCTGCAATTAGCACTGAAATAAAAATGCATCAATATATCTATCACAATTGATTAAAAAGCCTGCCTGCTTTATAACTATAACCTTCCTTCACAATGGTTTAAGCACATCATCAACACACGGTAGATGTGATCGAAAATACGCGTTGTAGAATCACCAAACAGTTCCACGAGCTTTAACTGTTCAAAGTAACCCAGGCACATACTCTCCTCAGCACTTAACACCAAATCACAACACCGAGGGACTGAATCCAACAACTGCTTAATTACCTAAGTCCTTTCAGCAGAATCAGATGCAACATTTCAAATCAACCTCAATACATCGCACCGAAATCGCCTTTCATTGAACAAGTTATTTATTAAAATAAACAGAAATATGAAACAATGGCAGAAGAATTGTACTTCGATGCGTCATGTTTAATGCATTGTGTTGATTTTTACTGTATATTTTAGTAATATCTGGCGACATTACTGCATTTTAATGTTTCAAGTTGTTTTCATTTAATCCTGACCCAGGCAGCAAATTTGTTAACCCTGTTGTTCTTAGTTATCGTAGCATTTCACTTATTTAAGATGAACGTTGGTCAGCATTATATTGATATTTTACAGCGCAGTTAAACACAAATAAAAATGGCAAACATTTATTTTAAAACCCATAGTTTAAAATGACATTTTTGACCTTGATAGCACTCGGTTTCCTGTCTATAATCTTATTTCCAACACTTTTAAACACAATGTAATCAGTCGATTAGAAAACTTGCAGCAATCAGATGTCACCGAGATTAAACATGGTAGAAACACCAAACTGATTAACAAAATTCATGTATTTAAAGTAAGCCAGGCACAAAGCCTCATCAGCAGATAAAAGGCAAATCACACAAAGAAGTCCTTAAAATTCCCATAGCTTTTTTTTTTGCCGAGTAGCCGGAGAATTGTTCAATCCCTTTGCAGCATAATTAAATGAAACATTGTAAACACAGAATGCAAAGTTTCGGTTTACAAATTAATGACTAAAATAAACAGAAATGTGAAACAGTGAAGCAAATCCAACAGCGCAGAATGAAGGCATGTTTCTTACCTGCAGTCACCGTCACCATGGTTCCTTGGCCCCAGTAATCCATATAGTCACTGTGTTACATTCGCTGGTCTGGGTCACACAATAACCAGTTCTGCACACAAGGGGAGAAATTCAATATTAATTTAAATGTTACGAACCGAGAGGCAAAGTAAAATCATGATCGACTTTATCAAAAATGTAAAATTGCGAAATATTTTTAAAACTTTATAAATTACACTGTTTTATTTATATTTCACAGAGTATCTGATGATCATGCATTGAAATCAGCAACCACTGATTTAATAATTAACACTTTAGCACCTCTTGAAACCTGTCAGTTGGGGAGCTCCAGGCACAGATAGGAGTTTGTTTAATATAGTTGTATTGTAAGAAAAAAAAATGCATCGACCGAAATGCAATCAATTAGCCCTGACAAGGTTTTTGCATTAACAGTAACGGCTGTGCCATCCTGTATCACTGTGAGACGCACCATGTCAGAAACTGCGGCGGACTGTTAAATGTGAAATACAGAGATTCAAATCCACAGCGGTCTGAGAAACCTGATTCTGAATACTCTAGGAATACATCACTGTGATATTTCAGTTAGAACTCTTCATTATGTTTATAAAGCGGATCGAAATACGCCTTTAACAACTGTGCCCCTATTTAGCAAGACAATCAAAATTAGTAAATTCGGAGACTTTTATACATTTTTTCGTAAATCAGTGTTCCTTAAAACCCTTATTGTTGGTCATTTTATTTTCTTTGACTTTCCTGCTGTGATACTGATCGCAGATTTGATCAAAGTCCCTCTCTGGGGTATTTGTATGAGGAGTTCACTATACACAGCACCGTGACCCCCTGTAGTACCACAGTGACACGAACCAGCACAGATACTGCTCTCACTCACTGATTGTTGCTATAAGAAATAAAACCTTTCAGTCAGCAGAAGATTTGCAGATTTTGATTACAATTCATTCAAGAGTTTTAATCAGGAGCAGAACCTTGGGCTAAAATTATCCCCATTCACGTAATAATTTGTCAATATTTCAATTTGGCTCCTAGTCATCAGTTGTGCACATTCTAAGCGGTAACTATGCTCTTTAATATACAGAGTTAGTCAACATTTGTTTTTATTCTTTGCCACTTTATTGCTTTGGAAAATGTAACTTTTCAATCGAGGTTCAAACACATCTCTTAACCTATTTTGAGCTAATACTGACCTATGATTCACTGTAATTATTCTTCTGCGGTTTCTGTACGAGCTCTGGGCTTGTTCAGGTCGCTGTGAGTTTTTTGCACAGTAATACCTCGCGGTGTCTTCGGGTCTCAGATTTTTGATCTCAATGTAAGTTGTGGACGAAGTTCTTGATGGGATGATTCGACCTTCGACCCCAGGCGCGTAATACGTGGTTGACGAGGGTTTTCTGTAAGCAAGGAGCCACTCCAGCCCTTTCCCAGGAACTTGTTTAACCCAGTGCACATAGTAGCTGTCCAGACTGAACCCGCTCACCGAACAGGACAGTTTGCGAGATTGTCCGGGCTTAGCGGTCTCTGAATCCGGCTGGGTCAGCACGATGGCGGATTGGACATCTGTTAGCGAATGGAAAAAATGTAATTACATTAAAAAAACAATCAAATCAGTGAATGGAAATAGCAACGCGATATCAGAAAAGAAGCAGACTTCTGTTGTATCACTTATACTGTCAGGGATACTCACAGGTGAAGTAAGCCAATAAGAAGCAAAGGCACAGCGCAAATCCCATCCTCAGTCTCTGGGTATAACTGACTTAGGAGCGTGACTCTCTGTCGCAGCGACACCTGCGGATTGTGAACCTGGCGCTGAACCGTCCCGCTATTTATACCGGCTAGAGTCAAATAAGAGAGAGAGAGAGAGACAGAGCTGGAGAATGGGAGTCACTCCCCTCCCCCAGTTAACAGCCTGGCTCCTCCTCTCTTTTCCTGTCTGGGTCCAGCTGTATAAACAATTATTAACAATTAATATTCCGTGTTCCACAAACGTATCTTTTTGATTGTCTATTTATCCTTTGGGATGTGATACTCTCTCTCTAAAGCAGGTTTAAATTGATTCAGTGCGAATCTTTACATTCCCAATAAACACCTCACATGTGCTCAGTGTCCAATTGCTCTCAGAAGGACCTAAACGCTCCCATGGAATTATTCCGAAGATGAAGGGAGAGATCCCCTGGGGCCAATATTTCTCGTTCAGCCAACATCCCAAAATCAGCTTATCTGGTGATTTATCACAGTGCAGTTTGTTGGATCTTCCTATACGTAACTTCACGGTCGTCTTTCCTTGCAATACAATGGTGATTATAGGTTTATAAATAAACAAACAAATCTTCATTGCCTATAAAGCGCTTTAAGTTGTCCTGTGGTTGTGAAATGCACTGTTTAACTGTATGTCTTCTTTATTTCCATGTTCCCCTATCTGTGTGATAATAGATACAAATGTTACTGATATTTGTCCAGAGAAAGCCATTATATTTGTCCCAGGACATCGACAGTTTCGGAATAATGTCACTTAATTTCAGATATAATCCATCGTGAAATGTGAAACTTCACTTTAAAACAATCCTCCGTGAATCAATTTTCCACTGGGTTTCAGGTCACCAGTGTGAATATTGTTCTTTCATTTCACAGTGAATGATTCTAAATGGGAGAAGTTGAGATTTGCACCGAGGAATGTGTGTGTGATGAGGCTGCACAGTCCAGCCGAACCCTGTTTAGTTAAGAATTAAATCACCATGTCTACCTTTCTAATTGATGTGACAGATTTATCCCACAAAACATTGGGAAATATTTAGCAATGCAGATAGAACAATATCGATCTGGGTGACCCCACTGAACCATAAATTATATTCAGAGATTTGGGGCATCACGAGTTTGATTTTTTTTTTGATGTTGTTAATTTGAATGAGAAATCATTGAATTTATGGTGATATCAAGCCAGTTGTGTTCAGCTTTTCAGGTGCCAATATCAAATGTGCCAACGAGTTACATATGAAAATATAAAGCCTGCCATTACAATTATACTAACATTTCAGTGAATAATTTGAGTTCCCAGTCAGTCTCCAGATTGGGATTGTAACTCCAGCCGTCTGCAGACCATTGGGTAAATTACAAAATTATTAAATGAATCAAACATTAGTATCAGAGTAGTTAATGTGTTCTTTATATCTGTGTGATACCAGCTCAGCTGGCATTCCCTGTTACAGGATTGTAAAAGAACTTCCCAATTATCAGAATCAAATTGGCCTTAAATAAGTAAAATCGCAAACTCATTGTATTGTTGTTGTCGCATTTAGTCTGTTCTGCACCTGCCATTCACAAAACTGCAGTTTCCTTCAGTATCATCTCATAAGAAATGCAATTAGATTAATATTGCCTAACGATTCATTTGCTGATAAATTTATTCCCAGTTTGTTGAAAAACACGTTCATCCCATATCTCTGCCCAACAGGCAGTGACAGGAATCCAGCATTCTACCATCAGGGAGGAGAGAATATTCACATTTCAATTTACAGGAAACATCTGTGGCTGCTGTGCAGAAACTTCAACAATCAGTTTCCTGCCCGCTGATCAAATATAGCAAGGCAACAAGAATCCAGCTGTTAGCAAAGGAACCTATTTATACACAGATCTGCCCAGCAACAATGTGCCCAAACAGTCCAGGCTCATCTCCATTGGGTATATGGACGTTCATTTCGAATGAATTCATAACTTGAGATTGTTTCCCAGAACCTGTATCCTCTCTGAAGTACCAGGGTGTGAATCCTAGGAAAGATTCTCAGATCATGAGGCAATTGTGACAGAAACCATCTGACGCTCCAGGGAGCACAAATCCTGAATGTGATTCCTAGAGACTGGGGGATATTAGAAGCATCAGGGAGCATAAATCCTGGGGTTAGTATCAAGCACCTGGGCCCAGCAGACTCACCAGGGAACATAACCGCTGGGAATTGTCCCCAGAACCTGGATTTTCTGATGTATGACCGTTTAGTTGTTCAAAACCTGGGAATTGCTAATAGGTGCAGGGATTATCTGATACGAAGTGCCCTTGAATCACAAGTCATATTAATGATTCCCAGCGGCTGGTCCCAGGTCACACAGACACACATTGAATCACAAGCCCTGGGCATTATCTCCAGATGCTGGGCCTATTTGATACAGGCAGTCATGCGAGCACAAACCCTAGGAATGATTATTTGTTACTGGTCCTATATGACACCGACAGACATGGGAGCAGAAACCCAATTAATTATTCCCTGTATCTGGGTCATCATAACAAGGCAGTGGACTAAAACTCCCATCGATCTCTTCGTCACTTCTAGACCTGAATATTCCAATGGTTTCCTGACCATCCCCCGAAGAGTCTACCTTCCATAAATAGGAGCTCAAGCTAAATGCTCTTGCCCATATCTTAATGCACACATGTCCCGTTAGCCCATCAACCCTGTTCTCCCTGATCCACGGCGGCTCTCGGTTAAGTAATGCATCAGTAATAAAATTATCACAGTTGTTAAACTCCCTCCATGGCCTCCACCACCTCTCCCCCGACCTCACCACCACCACCACCTCCATCCCGGTCAGCTCCTTCAGTCTCATAATTCTCCGAGATTCCTTCCCTCCTCGAATTCTCACATCTTTTGCATCCGTGAATTTTATCACTTGTTGCCAACTGCCTTAAACCCCTTCTCCCTCTCTCCTCCTTTACTATCCTCACTAAAAGTTACATCGTTGACCTACTGTATGGTCATCCGCCCTTGTGTATCCTTACTGTGACTCGGTGTCAAACTTGGCCTGTTAGTGGTCTGGTGAGTCAACGTGCAGCGATTTACGACATTAAAGGGCTATATAGTTGCAAATGGTTGTTGGATATAATTCGTTTTCTTTCTGACTGAAGGAAATGTTTTATTAATCTCAGGTCACGGATAGTGAGATTCTCACTTTTACTGCAACATGCCGAAATCAATACAAGGTCCCGTGAGATGCGCTGATGATCAACTAACAATCTGTCACAAAGAACAATGTGTTCATACACGTTATGCATGCTCCGATTTAATCACTTTTCACAAATGATTTCTGAGGACAGATAGACATTGCCTTGGTAACGGATCGGTGGGACAATGCGATCTAAATATGAGAACAAAATAAATGGATAATCAATGCACATTAAGGATATTACAGGACCTAAAATTACATTTTTAATCAAAGGGAATAAAATATAGAAACATAACTGGAAAACATAATCATTTACCTTTGCAGAATTCGCATAGAAACATTAAGAATGATGTGTTTAGACAAACACGCACAGGCACATAAGTAAACAAGCAGACACACAGAGATACAGGCAGACAAACACAGACGTACACACACACGCGCACATACACACTCACACACACACGCACACACACAGACGTACACACACACACACACATAAATGTTCCCTGATCAAAAGTCCTCCCTTCAATTAACGCCAATAAATGTACATTAATATAAATTAACAGGATTTGAACCACATTGTCCTTTTGCTAATGTTTCTTTGCGCAACAAAGCTTCACTCAGATGGAATCCTTTGCATTGTTATCCTTTGCCACCCCCTGTAGAATGTAATGATCTTGTATATCATTGTAGCTTGTTTTTAGATGCGTTAATATAAGAGACAATAACTGATGAAGGCATTTTACAGTAACATCAATGGCAGTCTTTCGCCACCAGGTGGCAGTGCTAGCGCGATTGCTTCCATGAAAACATACATACGCTGCCTCAGTTATTACTGCTCCACAGCATGTCTATGGTTATATCACAGCAGACCTTCACTCAGTTATTGCTAGTTCTACTTCATTCACAGATGTTGACATTTCTGTCAAGGCCGACATTTACCAGCCATACCTAATTGCCCTGGAGAATGTGTTGGTGAGACACCTTGTGTGTGTTTCAAATCCAAAAACAGTGCAGGTGGGAAGGGAGCTCTGGGGTTTTGACTCAATAACAACGAAGGAAAAAAATCTATATTTCCAAATCAGGATAGTGTGTGTGACTTGGAGCGGCACTAGCAGGTGTTGGTGCTTCCATTCACCTGCTGTCCTTGTCCTTCTATGTCGCAGAGCTCTCGGGTTCTGAAGATGCTGTCGAAGGTATTATCAGAACGGGGTGAGAGGCTCCCGTTATTTGGAAAAACGATAGAAAGAGCATCCTAGAGCAGAGAAAGTTAAGAGATGTTTTGAAAGAAGTGTTCAAGTTTCTGAAGGGTTCTTCAAGGCCATAAACTGACCATGTCTCAGTCCATATTATTCTAGGTCCAGTCACGGACATTAGTGCAATAAACTCTGTGCCCATCCAAACTTTACATTAGGCCCTTTTTCACTTATTGCTGCACTGAAGCATGTGTCTGGTTATATTGGGCTCATCCATGTCCTTATTTATATTACACTAGACTCTTTTTCGCTTACTTCTGCATTATGTTATGCCCCCCTTAAAGTTGCATGGGGCCCTCTCCCTGTTTATATTCCACGGGGTCTGCCATAGTTATTCACGCACCGGACTGCTCGGAGTGCAGGAGTCCTTATAGCTGTTTATGTTAAATAAGGCCCCTTTTCTGTTATGACAACACTGGGCACTCTGTTTAAATTAATCTATTGCCAATGTCAGTTATTGTGGTACTGTATTTTTTTCTGTTTTGGTAAAATAGACAGATGGATGAAGGGAGAGGTATGTTTCATAATAATTAAAGAACATATATTTGACTGGGTGGGAAGATGGATTTTTTTTTTGTTGAAAAAATACGTTTAGTCTTGGTCACAGCTATCAGGAGCTGTGTACAATTTCTCATTGCTCTGGTGTTATGTAACAGTTTTGTTGAAAGTACAGGTCGAATCTTATGACAATCTCAGAAATTTGAACTGGATTGAGGGACTGAAGGATAGGTGAGCCAGAGTGCACTGCAGTTTATAAAGATTTGTGGAAATCTCTGCTGTGTCTATTGTACACCATGTTTTAATGTTAAGGAATGTTTCTCCTGAGGGCCTTTACATTCACGTTTTCCGTGGCTACTGGTTGTGTGACCGAGCCTGAATATCTGTATCTGCGTCTATTTGTGTCTGTGAGTGTGTCCATACAAAACACATTATTCCTAATGTTTGCAAGTTACATCCACAAAGGTGGATTTGCTTCACCAGTTATTTTCACAGCATTTAATTCCCTTTCATTAAAAATGCGTTGAGTGGAATATAAGTGCAAATTTGTTTGTTGATACGTTTCAATCAACAACAGTACGAACGTCGACATTTTCACGTTAGCAGTAATGGCAACGATTGGCCACCAGGTGACAGTGCAAGTTGGTTTGCCTAAATTATACCAAACCAACATTGCCTCAGGCGGTGATAACTGAGAAAGGGCCTCGTGTAATGTAGGGATGGGCATGGATGGTTTATGTTACATTAGACAGTCTCTAATGTTTTACTTATTTATTATCGACTGATTTGGAGTAGTTGTTAAGTCAAACATCTCTACCCATTCCCAATTCTCCTTGAGAAATGGCGAATTGCCACCATCTTGAAAGTATCAAGCGGTTTAATACCTTTGAAACTGCATAAATCCCAAAGCCCGCCCGAATTGTATCCTCGGCATAGGAATCACCATCACTTTATAATCCTTTGAAACTTCAGGCACTGAGACAGGGCGAGAAGGCAGCTAACGTTGTGCCCTTGTTCAAAACGCAGAAAGGTATAGACTGAGTAATTACAGAACGGTGAATATAATCTTGGAGCAGGGAATAGTATTGGAAAGAGAGCATTCTAAGGGACAGGGTGCATCTACATTTAGAATGACACTGACTAAGCAAAGCTGGACAGCAAGAATTTGTTAAAGGAAGGGCGAGTCTGACTATTATGGTTAAATGTTTTGAAGGGATAATAAGGAGTGCCGATGGATACAGTGCGTTCGATGTAGTCTATGTGGATTTTAAAATGACCCGGTTCTACATGGCAGAGCGGTTCCGAATTTAAAAGCCAATGTGATCCAACGCAAAATGGTGAGGTAAATCCAAAATTGGTTCAATGCCAGGATCAAACTGTAAATGACATGGGGTGTTTCTGAAAATGGGAGTGATATCCCCAGACCTTAGTAATAGGACACTTGCCTTTTCTTGTATATATCAATTACTTGCACATGACTGAAAAGAGCATGATTAAGAAGGCTTTAGATGATTAAGAATGAAGCAGAAAGCTGTATGCTGCAGGCAATCGACCAGTCAAGTAGACATACGAATGGCATAAAGATGATTGTGAGGTAGTGCATTTAAGGAAGGCTAACAAGATAAAGTAATAAACAATAAATAAGACATAAGAACTAGGAGCAGGAGTGGGCTATTCAGCCCCTCGAACCTGCACCGCCATTCATTACGATCATGACTGTTCTCATTTCGGCCTCAACTCCACTTTCCCATCTCCTCCCCATAACTTTTCTAAACATTACTAATTAAAAATCTGTCTATCTCCTCCTTAAATTTATTCAGCATCCCGACATCCAGTGCATTCTGAGGTAGAGAATTCCAAATTCCACAGATTCACGAATGATATGACACTGAGAATTAAAATGGGACTATAGAATGCAGAGATTCCTAAGGGTGTCTGGACAGGTAGATAAGGTGATCAAGAAACAGATGGGATTCTTGCCTTTATTCTCCGAGGCCTAGAAAATACGAGTTGAGACGTCCTGCTGGAACTGTGTAAAACACTAGTTAGGCCTGAGTTAGAGTATTCGATGCAGCCCTGGGCCAGGAACGATCAGAAAGATTTGATTGGGCAAGAAACTTTACAGCGGAGATTTAATATTTGGGTTTGCTATTTGGGAGGACAGGTTAGGTTTGTTTACCTTTGAACTAAGGAAGCTGAGTGAAGACAAGGCTGAATAAAAGGGATTATTCTATGTGCCTCCCTAACTCCTTGCTGTGGCGCATGCTTTGTGTGATCTGTGTACAAACACATGCAGATCTCTCTGCACTGAAGAATTCTGCAGCCTCTCAATTTAAATAACATGTTGCCTTTCGACTTACCCTGCAAAATTAGGCAAACTCATACGTTTCCAACCTTATATTCCATATGCCAAATTTCAGCACAATCACTTAGCTTACCAATATGTGATTGTGGCCTCTTTGTATCCATCCTCAGAACCTATTTCCCTTTCCAGTTTGGTATCATCAGCAAATCTGGCTACGATACTGTCGACCCCTTCATCCAAGAGTAAATAGGTCATGGCAAATGTTTTCACCCAAAGGATGATAGGCATCTAAAACACATGATGTGAAAGGGTTGGAGAGAGTGGAAGTGGAAAAACCTTAAACGTTACAGACCAAGAGTGGAAAGTTGGACAAGGCTGGTTACTGCTTGTGTGCTGGGATGAATGCCCCCTTCCGTATTGTAGATTTCTATGATTCATTGCTGTTAGAAAGGGGGTTTCAGGGTTTTGACCCAATGACAGTGAAGAAATAACGATATATTTCCAGCCAATGTGGTATTTGGCCTTGAGGGGAACTTATAGGTCTTTCCATGGGCCTGTTACATTTGTTCCTCCCGGTGTAAGCAGTCAGGGGCTTGCACGGCACTTTCAAAGGGCAGTTGGCGAGTTGCCACAGTGCATTTCGTAGATGGTGCACACTGCTGTATTTGTGCAAAGGTGCTGGAGGGAACGGATTTATAAACGGCGGATGGGATTGCCAATCAGGCGCGATGATTTTTCCTACATAGTGTCTTCCTTCTACCAAATATGAGAACTAGTATTAGGAGAAGATAATGTGGTTTCTCGGACCTGCTCTGGAAATGTGTTGTTGGAACTGCCCTGATCCAGGCAAGCTGAGATATTCAATTACTTCCCTAAAGTTTGCATGGACATTGTGGACAGATCGTGGGGAGTCATGAGGGGCGTCACTCTCCATACAATGTGCTGCCTCTGACCTTTTCTAGATTCTTCATATATGTTGCTGGTTCAGTTAACTTAATTTACTGCTGTGGCCCCCACAATGTTGCTGGTGTTGGATTCCGCGATGGTAATGTCAATCAATAATAACGGGAGATGGTTAGATTCTATCTTGATGGAGATGGTCACTGCCTGGCACTTGTAACAGGTTATGTCACTTTCCACTCATCAGCCAAAGGTTTAATATTATCCAAATGTTTTATTTCTGCATGGAGCCATGAACTGCTTCAGTATCTGAGGAATCGTGAATGGTGCTGAAAATTGTGCCAACATTCATGAACATCGCTACTTCTGACATGATTATGAAAATAAGGTTATTGATGAAGCAACTGAGGATGGCTGGGCCTAGGACACTTTACTGGGGAACTCCGAGAGTGATGGTCTGGCGTGGGGTTTTTGGCCTCCTGCAACAGCAATCATTTTCCCTTGTGCTAGGTATGACCCAATGAGTTTTCGCCCGATTGCCATTGACTTCAATGTTGCTAAAGATCCTTGGTGTCACAATCTGTCAACTGCTGCCTTGATGTCAAGGGCATTCATTCTCATATTAGGAGTTCAGCTGTTTGTCTTTATTCAGATCAACAACGTGATGTAGTCGGGAACTGAAAGGTCCTTGTGAAGCCTAAACTGAGCATTGTTGAGCAGCTTGTTGGTGATGAGTTGCTGTTTGACTGCTCCGTCAGTGAAACCTTCCATCAGGTTGCTGATGGCTGAGAGTAGAATGATTGAGGGTCAATGGGCCGCATTGGATTTGTTCAGCAATTTTTCACCATGTTACAGCTTGATCAGGCTGACACCCCATTTTTAGATGCTCTTGTTACTGCATCTGGCCCACTCTTCTGAATTCATCGTTGAACAATCATTGATCCCCTAGCTTCAACCTAATGGTAGAGTGAGGGTTAAACATCCCATGACGTGCATATTGTGGGGGGATAAGAATGTTGCTCAAGCTAATGGCCTCACTGACGCACTGTATTTAACTGCCAAATATTCTCCAAATCTATCGCATTTAGCATGATGATTATGACACACAGCCCGATGGGTGGTGCTCCCTGTCTGAAGATGGGTCTTTGTATGCAAAAGGAAAGTGCAGTGGACACTGCCACCAATACTGACGTGGGGAGACCTACCTGTGCCAGGTAGAGTAATGAGCGCCGTCTCAAGTAAGTTTACTCCTTGTGTTCTCTCACTATCTTCTGGAGGGCTGGTCTGGTAGACACATTCTTCATGACTCGGCCAGCTCAGTCAGTATTGGTATCGAGCCATTCTTTCTTAGGGGCATTGAATTTCCATTCCCTTTTCTGTTCTCAGTGTTTCACCAAAATTGTGTTCAACATAGAGACGCGCTGATTCATTAGTTGAGGCAAGAAAATAACTCGAATTCGGAAGGAGATTTTCCACCGTTGCCTGTTCTGCTCCCAGGAGTATTCACGACTCCTGGATTCAATCTTGCGTACCCCCAGGGACACTCCTTCCTGACTAATATACCGCCATCACTTGTTGGTCAACCAGGCGTGGGGATATTGGTTAGAAGGTATTAACATTGTGCATGACTATGTCAGGCAGGTGTTCACTAGTCTGCGTTCAGTGTTTCTCAGTTGTGATAGATGTCCACAGAAGATCATTTGGAGAATTTTATAGAGTTAATTGGACTGCCTGTATCTTTGCCTGTGCCTCAGTTGATGCTGTCTGGCTTTACTGACTGTGCTCAGGTTGCTGCTTCTCATAGCTGTTTAATAAAAATGACTGCACGCTAAGAATTTTTAGAGGGAGATTAAAAGTTAACCACCTTGCTCTTTATCTGGAGTCCCATCGGGGAAAAAAAAAAAATGTAAAGGAGGAAATAT
This sequence comes from Carcharodon carcharias, assembly GCF_017639515.1. NCBI lineage: Eukaryota > Metazoa > Chordata > Chondrichthyes > Lamniformes > Lamnidae > Carcharodon > Carcharodon carcharias. The sequence goes on along the minus strand of NW_024470578.1, from coordinate 76,388 downwards.
ATTTCCGAAACGGATATTTATATATCAGGTGTGTTTTGATGAGTCTGGGAGATGCACGTTTCCCATTACTGATATTGAGTGTATTTTTAATAGTTCAGGTGTATCAAACTAACTACATTTAAATTCCCAAAAGCCTTGTTGAAAGTTGACCTCTGTTTGTGTTACATAAGGCAACTTTTTCAGTTATTGCTGCAGTAAACTGTTTCTGTTTATATTTCATAGGACTTGTCTGAGTTTTTAATGTACTGGGCCATGTTTAAGATTATTTTAAACTAGGCCCTGTTTCAGATATTACACTACTGGAGCAGCTTTCCACTTATATTATACCAGGCCCTATCTCTGGTTACAGTATATTGGACCCGAACTCAGGCACGACCAGGCAATGGTGCTGTCACAGATTCGCAGTGCAGAAGAGGCCCTTTGGCCCATTGAATCTGCAACGGCACCTGGGAAACACCTGACCTACCTACCTAATCCCATTTACCAGCACTTGGCCCATAGCCTTGAATGTTAGGACGTGCCAAGTGCTCATCACTAGCCCAGACACCCAGAGGCCCAGACTCATCTTCTGGGGACATGGATTCAATCCCACCACAGCAGCTGGTGGAATTTAAATTTGAATGAGACAAGAGCCGTTCAGAAGCTGGGAATTTTGAAATTGCCTGTGCACAATCTACAAGGCAAATGTCCGGAGTATGGTGGAATACTCCCCAATTCTCCGGGCAACAAGGGCAGCAGAAGGAACAACATAAACTGGAAAGAGCCTGTTTCTTCACTATCCTTGGGTGCAAATCATACAACTCCCTTTCTAGAAGCACCGTGGGTGTCCCTACAACACGTGGACTGCAGCGGTACAAGTGGTTTGCACAATAACACCTTCTCAACGGAAATTGTGTTTAGCTATTGAATGTTGATTCAGCTGAAAAAGCCCAAATCCCATGAATGAATAAAAAATGGAAATGGAACTGGATCGTTACAATTTTCATTGCTGTAAACACAACTGGTTCACCACTGAACATTCAGTGAAGTAAATCTGCATCCTTCCCCAGCCTGGCCTAAATGTGACTCCAGGCCCACAGCACGTGGTTGACTCTTAACTATGCTATGACTCTGAAAAGGTCTAGCAAGCTATTAATTCCAGGACCGCGGAGCATAGGGGGAAATGCTGGCCGTGTCATAGATGCTCACATCTCCTGGATGAATAGACAGAAATAAATACTTCAGCCTAGTGAATGATTAAAAACAACATTTGTAACAGTACTCCCTATTGTGTTTCCATGAGTATTGTACATAATTATTCCGGGAACTATGTTTTACGAAGCATCTGAAGATTGCAGAGTGGATGAAGAGGAGGTTGACTCGAATGTTATAAGATCTTGAGATCGTGAATTGTTTTCCTTAGAATAGAGGGTGTTAAGAGGGGCTTTGATCGAGGTATTTAAGACCATGAAGGGTGTTGATACGTAATGACTGGGTCATGCCTTCCTTTAAATTACACATAACTCTGCCTCAGATAGTAGTGCAAAAGGCCTAGTCTCATTTTGCGTTTTACACTAGGCCCTGTTGGATTAAGTGCACTGATGCATACATCTCTTCTCATTATACAAGACCGTCTAGCTGTTTGTATCATACGAGCCACTGAAAAGGTTATTTAGCATTAAACTGTCTATATTACGCTAGATGTGATGTATATCAGTCTCTCTATCTGTCTACCCATCTAGCTGTGCACCTGTCAGTTTGGCTGTCAGTCTATCTATCTATATTTCGAACCGTCCATCTAGCAATTCCAGATCATCAATTACCATTAACATTTCATGATGCTGACGTCTTCTTCGAGTTCTTGTGTGGAAAGTGCCTATTCAGATTCCAAAGTGTGTTTAGCTGCCCTCAAAATTCAGTTCGAAAGTGGATTAAATCACATGGAGAATAAAGGACATCTACCCACCATTCTCTCTGTTTGTTGACAAGTGATCACTTGTGCTTCACTGGAGTGTGTGATGATCTGTGCAAGAGACGGTGAAAATACAATTTTACCTATACCTGATGTGTGCATAATCAATCTGTAATTCTCTCACTTGGAGTGGAATGTAACACTTTGCACTCTCAATGAAATTCAATAAAATAAATAATAACTTGTTTCCATTTCCTTTGTCTTGTGCTGCATGTTAACTTCATTACTTCCTCCCGCGTTTCCAATACGTTTGCCATGATATAATTCAATGTTTACTGGCGCGGGTAAAGTGTTAGCTGAACAGAAACATGGTATAGGGCAGTAATAACTGAGAAGGGGCACACTGTAAAATATAAAGACATATATTTTCCAGTGCAATTTTCACAGAAACAATAGTGTAAAACATTATAAATGGAGACAGGTTCCAGTGCAGTAACAACAGAGAAAGGATCCAGCATAATATTAACACGTACATGTCTAATATTGTAATAATTGAGACATGGTCGAGAGCGACATAAATAGACACGGGGTATGATTAATTAATAACTGAAACAGAGAGTTATATAATATAAATAGAGAAATGCTCTAATGTAGTAATAACTGATTCGGGGGTCGGCCTAAAACAGAGGCATGATTAGTGCAGAAATTACTTTGGCAGAGCCGAGTGTAATAAAAATACAAATACCAGATTATGTATCCATAAATTTCACAGGCTTCAGCAAAACTAAAACTGTGACTTGAACTCAAACAATAATAATTGAGGCGGGATCTGGTGTAATATAAAGGGAACTAGTTGCTAGCGAAATATTTCTCCTCATCGCCCGTTTACAAATCTGACTATATATATATATATTTAAGCTATGATCACTCGATATTGACACAATGAACAGAAGGAATTAGCTTTCTCTGCTAATTCTCTCAAAATCTCTCAACATCTTGGAAATAGCGATTAGGTTTATGCTTAATCTTCTTTATCACAAGCAGAATGCTGCCAATTTGTCCAATTTATCGTTGTTACTAAAGACCCTTATCTTTGTTAACAAACTGGTTACCCTCCTCTGTTACTTTCTGAGACCTCAACACACTTCATAGCATCTGAAAATCATAGATATGTGCGGCACAGAAATAGACCATTCCGCACCTCCTGTCCATAATGGCCTGAAATGACCCATCGAGTCTAATCCCACTTCCCAGCTTTTGTTCTAGGGTGCTTGAGCGTATAGTACTTCAAGTGAACATCCAAATATATTTTGATATGTGATGAGGGATACGGTCTGGAACATCATTTCATGCAGTGAGTCCGAAACACCATGGAACACTCCTAAAGATAGACACGGGACAGTTCAGACGCAGAGCAAAGCTGTCTCCACATTGGTAAATTGCGGGATGAGACACCAAGTAAAGCTCTCTCTAAACTATGCCACCAAACACTCGCAGGACATGTGTGGCGCTGGATAGACACAGGTCCCTCTACATCATTCGATCGAATACTCCCATGAATGGTGCAGCAATATCAGATGCTGAAAAAAGATCCCTCTACAATGCCTCATATATGAGTCACAGGAAGGCATCGGAATGTCAATTTGCAGAGGAGCGCTCCCTTTAGACTGTCCCTTTAAATGCTCCCATGGTTTTGAGTGCACCAGACACATTTTGGTGTTAAGTTCTACCTGTGAACAGCCATCCATTTCATTAAAAGTCAATGAATAGAGCTGAGGTTAAACTTTAGTCAGGTTCTGACCTCATGTTATGAGTTCAAGTCGCTGACACATTAATCAGAGGCCAAATACAGCGATAGGGGAGAAAGGGACACAGCGGGATAGAATGCAGAAAACTCCGCGGACACATTTTCAATGCTGCTATATACCGGATCAAAGGAGGCTTCGCCAGTTTTAAACGCAAAAAAAATCTTTATATTGTTATCCCATAACTTATAGAAATGTTCCAAATATCAATCATTACTGGAATCCTTCGTGTGATTTGCATTTCTCTCTGTTGTTATTTCTATGTTCTGTTGGTGGGGAAACATCTATTGTATTTCTGTCGCTCAATATTCTATTCTGAGGCATCTATTTCTGTGTTTATTTACATAAACGCCTCACTAGTTTCAAAGTGGTGTCCATGGCAGCAGAATCAGATCAACAGTCACTTACTGATTATGTTCAGCGCAAAACAAATTTATTTTAAGAATATTCACAGATGGTATAAGAACTGAAAACAATTTTCCCAAAACAAATTGGTACAGATGTTATTTATTTTAAACAAAAGAAGCCATTAAACTTAAGAAAAAACATTTCTGAAAGTTCTGCTGCTTAAATCAATTAAACATTTCTGAGCAGCCTGTTATTCCGCTGAATATCGAATGGTGAAAGGATGAACCCCTTTCACATAAACATGTTTAAATATTGAACAGAGAAATGACCGTTAATCACATTCGTCTCAGACTTTCTAACACATCACCACGTGTGTTTTGAAATGTTCACTTTTAGTAAAATCTCTGTGTTTATACAGCACATTTCACCATCTCAGGACGTCCCAAATCACATATCTCATTAACCTCATTGATGTGCTTTATTTCGAATTATAATCTCTTGTGTCACGTTAGAACTACAGGAGGCAATTTGTGCACAGGAAGCTCCCACCAACAGAGATGTAATAAAAGCCCAGATCACCTGTTTATTAGTGATCTTAGTTGCGCATTAAATATTGGTCTAGGATACCCCTGCTCTGTAAAATAATGTCAGCGGAGATTGATGCTGAGCATTTCCAGATTTGCTGGCCTTATCTTAGGTTGAGAGCATCCGTAATAGTTTACAAAGCTTTGACCGTTGTTTTTATTTGTTCTTTTGTTGTGAACGTCGAAAGCAAGGCCAGCCTTAACTGTGCATTCAAAAGTACCCTTGAGAAGGTGGCAGGGAGCCAACATCTTGAACAACTGAAGTTTGTGCCGTGCGCCTCTTAGTTGACTATCGAGGAAGTGCTTTGACCCAACTAAATGGCCTTCTGGACCATTCCAAGGACCGTTAAGAGTCAACCACCTTGTTGTGGGTCTGGAGTCTCACGTGTGCCAGGCTGTTAAAGGTAATATTTCCTCCCAGAATGACATTTGTGAACCAGTTGCAACTTCATGACAATTAGGTTATTCGATTATTAATACAATGAGTATTTCTATTCCAGTTTCGGTTTTAATGAATTAAATGAATGGAAATCCCGCCAGCTGCCGTCGTGGCATTTAAATCATGTCTCTGGAGCATTTCTGATCTTCTCTGTATTACCAGCCCAGTTAATTCACCTCGATGCTGCTATTCCCTAAGACTGAGATGACAGTACCATCGCCAAATCTGAATGATCACTCCACTGCCCATGCTTCAAACCTGCAGTTGTGGCTCTGAATAAATTCATATGGAATCGAAACGTTAAATCTTTCTCTCTCCTCAAACCCTGCCAGTCCTGCTGGGTCTTTCCAGCACTTTCTGTTTTCAGTTCAGTAGTGGTTACTGTCCATGCATGAGAGCCACTAATGCAAGGCACTGGACATGTTGCAGTTGCTATTTTGAAATTATAGTATTTGGTTCCATGTTCAGGAGCAGGCTCCAGTCTTACACACATCAATTGTAAGGGATCCATTGCCTTATAGCCCGGTGACTCTGCCTGACCCTGTTGTATTTCCACTGTGCCTATATAATAGTGTCAGCGATTGCTAAATGCTAATTTCGAAGCAACAAGACAGAAGAGTTCCTGGAACTTAAGTTTGCACTGCACCTCACACTCTGCACAACAAGGAACTGGGATTGCTCTTCTCATCAACGAGAATCTTAGGATAGGTTTATCAGAAATGGTCGAACGTGTGAGGGATGTTTTTGAATATTTAAGGAGAAGCTGTTCCACTGGCAAATGCTGGGGCTTATATTAATTCGATATTAATACACTTATTATATTGCACAGTAAGATGTTTCTAATGATGTAACACTAAACCCTATCTCTCTGTATATTACACCAGGTAATGTATTAATTATAACTGCATTACTCCCTGTCCCTTTCAATATGCCGCAAAGCCCTGCATCAATTGTTTCCACATTAGATTTATCCCTGGTTGACTTACACTCGGTGCTGTGTCAGAGATTATCACTTCATTCCCTGCCTCAGTTGAAATTAATCCATACGTTGTATCAGCAATCACTGAAAAAGACGTTGCCTCACTTGATATTAATTCATACATTGTATCAGCAATCACTGAAAGAGATTCTGCCTCACCTAATTTTAACACAAACCTTGTCTCAGTTATCAATGTAATAGACCCTTTCTCGGTTTACATTAACCTAGGCCCTGTATCAGAAATCACTGTACTACACCAAGTATCAGATTATGTCAATTCAGGCCCTGTATCAGTAGTTGCTTTAACACACCCTGTCTCAACTTACACCAGCCCAGACCTTGTATCAGTAAACACTGTAATAGACTCTGTCTCATATCATATTAACCCATGCCTTGTATCAGCAAACACTGTAGCAGACCCTGCCTCAGTTGATCTTAATCCATACCTTATATTTGTAACCACTGAAAGAGACCCTGTTGCAGCTTATATTAATACAGGCCATGTATAGTGATCACTGAAAATAGACCCATTCTCCATCTATATTAATCCATACATTGTAACTGTAATCATTGAAATAGGCCTTCCCTCAGTTTATATTAATCTAGGCCCTGTATCAGTAATTACTGTAATAGACCCTACCTCAGTTGATATTAATCAGTAACCACTGAAAGAGGCCCTGTCTCCCTTTATATTAATACAGACATTTTATCATTAGTCACTGTGTAAGACCCTCTCTAGGTTTATATCAGTCAGTACATTGTAACAGTAATCACTGAAACAGACCCTAGATCTGTTGATATTAATTAATGCATTCTATCAGTGACCACTGAAGTAGACCGTGTCTCAGTTTATATCAATACAGGCCTTGTGTTGGTATTCACTGTAATAGATCATGTATCTATATACCTTAATCCATACCATATATCAGGAATCATTGTAATAGATTCTGTCTCAGTAAATATTCTTCCCAGACCCTGCATCAGTAATCATTGCAATAGACCCTGTCTCAGTTGTTATGAATCCATAACTTGTATTAGTAACCACTGTTAGGGACCCTGGCTCCGTTTATATTAACACAAACTTGTGCTGACTGTTGATATTAATCAATACCTTGTATGAGTAATCACTGAAGGAGACCCTGACTCAGTTTATATTAATACAAACCTTGTCTTGGTAATGACTGGAATAGCCCCTGTCTCAATTTATATCAATCCAGACCTTGTGTTATTAATCACTGAAAGGGACAGTGTCTCTGTTTACCTAAATCTAGACCATGTATAAGTAAGAAATGTAACAGATCCTGTCCCAGTTTATTTTAATCATACCATGTGTCAGTAATTAGGATAATAGACCCTGTCTCTGTTTATATTAATAAGGACATTGTATTGGTAATTACTGTAGTAGACTCTGTCTCAGTTTCTTTTAATCCATACTATGTCACTGTAATAAACCCTGTTTCATTTTTTATTAATCCATACCATGTATCCATAGTCACCGTAATAGACTCTGTCTCAGTTTATACTAATTCAGTCCCTGCATCAGTAATCACTGTCATAGATCCTGTCTCAGTTGCTTTGAATTCATACCTTGTATCAGCAATCACTGTTATGGAGCCTGCCTCATTTTATATTGATACATAAGTTGCATCAGTAATCACTGTAATAAACCCTGTCTCAGTTTATGTTAATAGTTAACTTTTCTCTGAAATCACTGTAATAGACTCTGTCTCAGTTTATATTAATCCATACCTTGGATCCGTTATCACTGTTATAGACCATATCCCAGTTTATATTAACCTAGACCCTGTATCAGTAATCAACATAATAGACCCTGCCTCAGTTGGTATTAATCCATACCTTGTATCAGTAAACACTTTTAGATAACCTGTCTCAGTTTATATTAATGCAGACTTTGCCTCAGTAATCACTGTAAATATCTCCGTTGATATTAATCAATGCCTTGTATCAGTAAGCACAGAAGTAAGCCCTGACAATTAATATTAATCGAGACCCTGTATCAGTAATCACAGTAATAGAGCCTGTCTCAGTTGATATGAATCGAGACCTTGTATCAATAATCAGTGTAATGGACCCTGTCTCCATTTATATTAACACAGACATTGTATTGGTAATTACTGTAACAAACGCTGTCTCAGTTTCTGTTAACTGATACCATATATCAGTCATCACTGTAATAGATCCTGCCTCAATTGATATGAATCCACACCTTATATCAGTAATCACTGTAACAGACCTTCTCTCAGTTATTATTCATCTAAACCCTGAATCAGTAATCACTGTAAGACCCTGATTTAGTTGATAATAATCCACATATTGTAACAATAATCAAATTAACAGAGGCTGTCTCAAATGATATTCGTCAATACCATGTATCCGTAATCGGTGAAGTATACCCTGACTCAGTTTGTATCAATCCGATCCTTGTATTGGAAATCATTGTAATAGGCCCTGCCTCAGTTGATAATAATCCATACCTTGTATCATTAACCACTGAAAGAGACCCTGTCTTAAATTATATTAATACAGGCCTTGTATCATTAATAATTACAAAAAAATCCTGTCTCATTTTATATCAATCCATACATTGCAACAGTAATCATTGTAACAGACTCTGTCACTGATGATATTAATCAAAACATCGTATTCGTAATCACTGAAATAGATGCTGACTCTTTTTATATTAATGCAGATGTTTTCTCGATAGTGACTGGAATAGACCCTGTCTCGGCTTATATCAATCCAGGCGTTGCATTGGTAATCACTGAAAGAGACCCTGTCTTTACCTTAATCCAGACCATGTATCAGTAATAAATGTAACAGAACCTATCTCAATTTATTTGAAATCATACCAGTATCAGTAATCACTGTAATAGACCTAGTCTCAGTTTATATCAAAACGGATGTTGTATTGGTAATTACTGTAATAAACCCTGTCTCTGTTTATATTAATTCATATCTTGTATCAGTAATCACTGTTATAGACCCTGTCTCAGTTTATATTTATACTGACCTTGTCTCAATAATCACTGCAACAGACCCTGTCTTGGTTTAAATGAATCCACCCATTGTAACAGTAATCACTGCAAAAGACCCTGCCTCAGTTTAGATCAATCAAAGATTTCTATTGGCAATCACTGTAATAGAACCTGCCTCTGTTTATATTAATCCAGACTCTGTATCAGTAATCACTGCAACAGACCCTGTCTCAGTTTATTTTAATTCATACCATATAAGAGTAATAGCTGTACTAGACCTTGTCTCAGTTTATACTAATACAGACCCTGTATCAGGAATCACTGTAATAAGCCCTGTCTCAGTTAATAGTAATACAGACATGGTATTGGTAATTAATTTAATGGACCCTATCTCAGGTAATGTTAAACTAAAACTTGTATCAGTAATCAATTTAAAGGACTCTGTCTCAGTTTATAGTAATGCAGACCTTGTATCAGTAATCAATGTAATAGACCGTGTCTCAGTTCATATCAACATGGACATCGTATTGGTAATTACTGTAGTAGAACCTGTCTCAGTTTATGTTTATCGATAACTTGTATCAGTAATCACTGAAATAGACACTGTCCTGAGTCCATATTAACCTAGATCCTGTATCAATAATCATTCTGATTGACCCTGTTTCCATTTATATTAACCTAGACCCTGTATCAATAATCACTGTAATGGACCCTGTCACAGTTTATCTTGATTCAGACTGTGTACTGGTAATTAGTCTAATAGCTCTGTCTCAGTTTATATTAATCTTGACCCTGTATCAGTAAGCATTGTGATAGGCCCTGTCTTAGTTGATATAACTCCACGCCTTGTATCAGTAGCCATTGTTAGAGACCCTGTCTCCATTTACATTAATACAGACCATATCTCAGTAATCATTGTAAAAGAAGCTGTCTCAGTTTATATCAATCCATTCGTTGTAGCAGTAATCATTGCAACAAGCTCTGTCTCAGCTGATATTAGTCAAAACCTTGTATCAGTAATCATTGTAATAGACCCTGCTTCAGTTTATATTAATCTAGACTCTGTATCAGCAATCACTGTAATAGACACTATATCTGTTAATATTAATCCATGTCTTGCATTGGTAATCACCTTATTAGGCCTTCTCTCAGTTTATATTAATCTTGATCCTGTTTCAGTAATCATTGCAATAGCCCCTGCCTCAGTACACATAATTCCATGCCTTGTGTCAGTAACCACTGTTAGAGGTCCTGTCTCTGTTTACATTAATACAGACCTTATCTCAGTAATCATTGTACAAGACTGTCTTGGTTTATATCAATCCATTCATTGTAATAATAATCATTGCAAAAAACCCTGTCTCTGTTGATATTAATCAAAACCTTGAATCAGTAATCATAGTGATATTAATAGTTATATTAATACAGATCTTGTTTGGTAGTTACTCTAGTAGACCCTGCCTCCATTTATATAGACCTAGACCCTGAATCAGAAATCAATATAACAGGCCCTGTCTGAGTTTATTTTATTCCATACTATATATCAATGCGCTGTAATGCGCCCTGCCTCAGTTTATATTAACCGAGACCCTATAACAGTCATCACTGAAATGGACCCTGAATCAGTTGATATTAATCAACACTTTGTATTAGTAACCACTGTAATAAACCCTGTCTCAGTTTATATTAATGCAGACCCTATCTCAGTAATCACAGGAACAGACCCTGTCTCAGTTGATATTAAACAATACCTTGTATCAGTAATCAGCGAGGTAGATTCTGACTCAATTTATACCAATCCAAGCCTTGTATTGGTAATCACTATAAAAGACTCTGTCTCTGTTTATATTAATCTAGGCCCTGTATTGGTAGTCATTGTAGCAGGCCTTTTCAAGCTATTTTAATCAATACAATATATATCAGTAATCAAAGTAAAAGACCTTGTCTCAGTTTACAGTAATCCTGACCCTGTATCAGTAATCACTGCAATAAACCGTATCTCAGTTTATACAAATCCATACTTTTTATCCATAATCATTGTAATAGACCTTATCTCATTTTATATTAATCTATAATTTGTATCAGTAATCACTGTAATATACCCTGTCTCAGTTTATATTAATCTAGACCACTCATCATTACTAACTGTAACAGACCCTGTCTCAGTTTATATTAGTACAGACGTTATTTCAGTAATCACTGTGATAGACCAAGTTTCAGTTTATATTAATACAGACATTGTATTGGTACTTACTGTATTAGGCCCTGTCCTCAGTCTATATTAATGTAGATCTTGTATCAATAATCACTGTGATTGACCCTGCCTAAATTTAGATTAATCTAGACTCTGTATCAGATATCACTTTAATAGACTCTGTAATAGACCCAGCATCAGGTTATATCATTCTAGACCATGTATCAGTAATTACCATAACAGACACTGTCATATTTGCTATTCATCGTTACTTTGTTTCAGTTATCACTGATGTAGACCCTGACTAAGTTTATATAAATTCAAGCCTTGTATTGGTAATCACTGTAATCGACCTTGTCTCATTTTATATTAATCCAGACCCTGTATCAGTAATCATTGTAATAGACCCTGTCTCAGTTTACATTAATCCATAATTTGTATCAGTAATCACTGTAATGGACCTTGTCTCAGTTGATATGAATCCATTCCTTGTACCAGTAATCACTGTAATATACCATGAGTCAGTTTATATTAATCCATACCTTTCACCGGTAATCACTGTAATAGTCCCTGCCTCGGTTTATATTGACCTAGACCATGTATCAGTATTCACTGTAATTGGCCCTGACTCAGTTGATATTAATCCATACCTTGTATCAGTAATCATTGTAATAGACCTTGTCTCAGTTTATATTAATCTAGGCCCTGTACCAGTAATCACTCTAATGGACCTTGTCTCAGTTGATATTAATCCATACCTTGTATCATTAATCACAGTAATAGACTCTGTCTCAGCTTATATTAATGCAGACCTTGTTTCAGTAATCACTGTTAGAGATCCTGTATTGGTTTATATTAATTCATATGTTGCATCGCTAATCACTGTAATAGACCCTGCCTCATTTTATATTAATCTAGACCCTGTATCAGTAATCATTGTAATGGACCCTGACTCAGTTGTGAATAATTCATATCTTACATCGGTAATCACTGTAATAGATCCTGTCTCATTTTAGATTAATCCAGGCCTTGTATCAGTAATTACTGCAATAGACCCTGTCTCAGTTAATATTAATCTAGGCCCTGTATTAGTATTCAGTGCAATAGACCCTGTCTCAGTTTTTATTAATCTAGACCCCGTATCAGTAATGACTGCAATGGACCCTGACTCAGTTGATATTAATCCATACCTTGCATCAGAAATCACCGTAATAGACCCTGTCTCAGTTTATACTAATGTAGACCCTGTATCAGTAATTACTGGAATGGACCCTGACTCAGTTTATATTAATGCAGACCTTGATACAGTAATCACTGTAAAAGACCCTGTCTCGGTTTATATCAATCCATACATTGTAACAGTAATCACTGTAACAGACCCTGCCTCAGTTGCTATTAATCAGTACCTTGCATCAGTAATCACTGGAGCTGACCCTGACTTAATTTATATCAATCCATATCTTGTCATGGTTATTGCTGTAACAGACCCTGTCTCTGTTTATATTAATCTAGACCCTGTATTAGTAATTATTGTAACAGGCCCTGTCAGGTTATTTTAATCCCGACCATATATTAGTAATAACCGTAATAGGCCTTGTGTCAGTTTATATTAATCCAGACCCTCTATCAGCAATCACTGCAATCGGCCCTGTCTCAGTTGATATGAATCAATACTTGTATCAGTAATCATTGTAATAGACCGTCTCAGTTTGTGTTAATCCACAATTTGTATCAGTAATCACTGTAATATACCTTGTCTCTGTTTATATTAATCTAGCCCATTTATCATTAATAACTGTGACAGACCCTGTCTCAGTTTATATTAACCCAGACACTGCATCAGTGATGACTGTAATAGATGCTGCCTCAGTTGGTATGAATCCATTCTTTGTATCAGAATTACTGTCATAGACCCTGCCTCAGTTGATATGTATTCGTACCTTGTATCAGTTGCCTTGTAATAGGCCCTGTCTCAGTTTATATTAATACAGGCATTGTATTGGTAATTACTGTTATAGACCCTGTCTCAGTTTACGTTAATCCAAAATTTGTATCAGTAGTCACCATGATAAGCACAGCCTCAGCTGATATCAATCCATACATTGTATCAATAATCACTTTAATAGACTGTGTCTCAGTTTATATTAGTACAGACCTTGTATCAGTAATCACTGTGATTGACCATGTCTCAGTTTATATTAATACAGACATTGTATTGGTAATTACTGTCATAGACCGTGCCCGCAGCCGATATTAATTTCGATCCTGTATCAATAATCATTGTGATTGACCCTGTCTCAATTTATATGAATATATACCCTGTATCAGAAATCACTGTCATAGACCCTGCCTCAGTTTATATGAATCTTTACCTTGTATCAGCACTCTCTGTAATAGATTCAGTTACAGTTTAAATTAATATCGGCCCTGTATCAGTAATCAATGGAATAGACGCTGTCTCAGTTTGTATTAATCCATAATTTGTATCAGTAATATAAATCAGTAATATATCAGTAATATAATCACTAAACTGTCTCAGTTTATACTAACCGAGGCACTGTATCTATAATTACTGCACAAGGCCCCTACTCAGCTTAGAATACTTAGGGTCTGGTAAGTTATTATTGCACTGGACTCTATTTTAGTTAAGACCAATCTAGTCCCTGTTTCTGTAATAGTCATTCAGGTTAATCTAGGGCCTGAATTAATAATCACTGCACTATGTTCTGCCTTAGTTTAAATTCATCTAGAGACTGTCTCCTTCTTCTTAGTCATTCCCTCAGGATTGAGGATGACATGCTGCCATGCCACTTCGATATGTTCTGATTTGGCTGTTAAGCCCAATGCACCATCTGCGGACGTGCTAAAGATGGTTGGATGTAGGAAATTACTTTACTGAACTCCTGCAGTGATGTCCTGGAACTGAGACGATTGATCTCCAACAACCACAACCATCTTCGTCTGTGTTACATATGACACCGACCAACAGAGAGTTTCCCCCGATGCCCATTGACTCCAGTTTTGCTAAGTTTCCTTGATGCCACAATCTGACAGATGCCGCCTTGACATCAAAGGCAGTTGCTTTCACTGCACCTTAAATTTTAGCTCATTTGTTTGGACCGAGGCTGTAATGAGACCATGAGCTGAGTGGCCTTGGCATGACTGCCCTGAAGGACATTAGTGGACATCAGCCTTCCTGAGTAAGCCTAATTGATTATGGTCGGCCACAAACTAGGGACCCCCATGAATTGGCGGATATGTTCAAACTTTTCAGGGATGCTTTGAGCACATCCCTCACGCAATCTATTTGCCTCCTGCCATGACAGAGTTCCAAGTGGATTAATGACTTTGGGAGTTTTGTGTTCGGCATACGAACCATACGTTCCACCCAGCAGAGCAGGTATTGAGTGATGAGGGTCTCTCTGTTGGGCATGTTTGTTTGAGAGAGGACACTGCTGTTTGACTGCCTTTCCTCACTTTGGATTTGTGGAACCTTCTAACGGCACCACTGGTGTTAATTCTTCAGAGCATAGAGGTGCCTACTCGACGTTGTCCAAGTCTCCGAAGCATTTAGGTGCACAGAGATCACTGCTGCCCAATATACCATGGCCAGAGACTTGGGTTTGGAATTCTAGTCCTCAAATACCCTGATCATATCATCTGTCGGCCGAAGGCTAACCTGCAGCATTAGAATTGATGATGAATTTTGTTGTCTATTTCTGCCTTCCTAGAGAGAATTCTCCGAAGATATTGAAGAAGATCCACATTTTTCAGGATCTTGCCAATGGGAAGAGGTTTTGTGGCCTGGGGTCTGGTAGAAAGTGAGTCTTACCTTTCCAGATATTTATTGAAAAGCCAATCTTTTCATATCCTTCAAAGAAGGTGTTGGCAATGACCTGGAGCTTAGTTTTCAGTAAGTGCGCTCACAAGAGTCAACTGCTTACTGAAGCTCAATGAATGATGCTGGGTGAGTTAGGTTTTGGATTGAAGGTGGTGTAGGATCAACATTTTCCCGTCTGTTCTGCAGATTATCTACATGCCTGTGGGTAATCTGCTGGAGGTGAGGTTAAGTATTACAGAGAGAAAACTTGTAGGATGACACAAGCCTGTCTGACCCCAGTTTTCAGTGAGGTAGGGTCTGTACTGCTTCCGTTGGTGAGGATCAGGGCTTGCAATCCATCGTGGAACAGATGGAGGGTGGTGAAAATATTGTGACAGCACCAAATTTGAGGGGATACTCCGTATGTCTTAATCATCGGCAGAGGAGAAGGCATTTGTGATGCGGAGCAAGGCTGTTTGCAGAGACTGGTGGTGCTCCTGGCATTTCTGGTGGATTTGCCACACAGTGAACACCATGGAGCCTCTCGATGGGAGAAAATGTCACTGTGCCTCTGTAAAGAGCTCTGTGGTCATGGTAAGGGTGTGACTAAGGAGGTTCCCTGCAATAATCTTCTCTCTGGAAGATAGCAAAGTGGCTCCTTTCGGGTTACTGAAATCGGACTTGTCTCCCTTCTTGAGTAGACTCATGAGAATAGCATCCTTGAGGTCCCTGCGCATGCAGTCCTATTCCCAGGTGAGGGCTATGAGGTTGTAAATCCAAGTCAGGTGATGTATCGGTAACGGCTGCACTAGATTCTGTTCTGTTCATTTTAACCCAGGTCCAATGTCAGTAATCACAGGACTTGATCCTCCCTCACTTTATATCAACCTAAGTCTTGCATCATTAATCACTGCTCTTGCCCCTGTTCCAGTTTATATTCACCAAGGCTCTTAATCAGCAATTCTTTCACTTGGCACTGAGTCAGTTTACATTAATCTCTGCACAGTAACAGCCTTCGTTGCACTAGGCACTGTCCCAGTTTTTCTCAATCTAGGTCCTTTATTAGTAATCACTTCACTTGACCATGCCTCAATTCATTTAAGTCTAGACCCTGTAACACTAATCACTGCAACTGGACCACGTCTCAGCTTGTATTCATCCAGGGACTTAATCAGTAATTCCTTCACTAGGCACTGATTCAATTTATATTAATATAGGCCCTGTATCGCCAATCACTGCACTAGTCCCTGCCTCAGTTATTATTGAAAAAAGACTGTGTCATCAGCCAGTGCACTTGGCCATGTCTCCGTTTATGCTGATCAAACACTGTAGCATCAATCACTGCACCATGCACTGTATCAAATTATTATACTCCAGACACTTTATATATAATATGTGCAATGGATTCTGTCTCAGTTTTTCTGCTCTAGACCGTGTCACTGTAATTATTACAGCCAAACCTACCTCATCCAATATTAAAATAGTCCATATCTCTATTTCTATTAAATTAGGCCCGTCTCAGTTATTACTTTCAAGCCCGAGTGTTCTTACGTTCCAATAGTTTGTTCCTCGGTTAGACTGATCCAAACATTGTTTATATTTACATCACAACCGGTCTCAGCTTATTTAAGGCTACACTAAACACCATCTGAGACAGAGAGACAGATAGATAGATAGATAGATAGATAGATAGACAGATAGACTGACTAACAGGTTTCTAGAAACTCAATTGACCTCTCCCTCTATCTCTCTCTTTCTGTCTGTTTCTCTCTCTCTCTCTCCCCTTCCCTCTCCCCACAGCTCAGCCACTCCATTCTGTCCAAGACAGCAACTCACTCACTTTAACTCTTTCAGACACAACCTAAATTATTTAAACCAGCTCTCACACAGAGGCCATTTAACTCTCTGAAACTCTTCACTCCCTTTCTCAGATAACACATGATTCACCAAAAACTTTCTATATCCAAAGAGCCATCCGTGAGGGTTTTTAAAACTTTATTTTCTCTTTTTCTTTCTCCCCGAGATAACCCTCCACCTTCAATAAACGTGCTACAACCAATAGAAACTCACATGTCTTGTTCTTTTATATGGGAATGGAGGTGAATGCAATGTTAAAACTAGGAACAATCTATGCTGTGCTTCTTGATGCTGTCAGAGTGAGTTCACCCTCACAGGCAGGAGGACTGTTCATGGAGATAACATGAAATTGACTGTTACTGTTTCATTCTCAGGTAACAAAACTTCCTGTTGCTTTGCTGTTGGTTCCTAACCACACAACTCACTTGTGAGCAGAAAATAAATCCAGTGGCCACAATCTGGTGGAAACATCTGTCAAGACGGCCTATATCTGGCCACAGAGTCAGTGCAGATTCACACAGATCATATTGCGGTGAGATTTACAAATGGGGCTGCTGTGATCTATTTAGAGTTGCCATTCCAGGACATAACTGGAGGTGTCTGTGGATCAGTCTCTGAACTTACCCTGTTCTCCAAAGCCTGGAACTGACCGCTTACTCTCTGTTATTTTGCGCCATTTTCTCTTATTTACTTGTTTGCCATATTTTTCAATGTTTCTTTCTCACTGCTGGGCCCTTCTTTCCCTTTTCCCTTGTTCAGTTCCTCTGTCTGTCAGTTCCTCGATCCCTCTGTATTCCTTCATGTATCTGTCTCATACACATGTTCAAATTCATTCAGAGTTTGATGGAGTAAATAAAGAGAGACCGTTTCAACTGGCACAACAATCAGTGATCAGAGAAGGCAGATTCAGATTAATTCAACTGGATAGTGAGATGAGGTGAACTGTTTAACATTGAGTTGCCATGATCTGGCCTGAAGGGGGCAGAAGAAAATTCATCTTTGGAAAGGGAATAAATGCATTAGGGTTAAAATCTGCCGGATAAAAGAAACATAGAACGATAGAAAAGTTACGGTGCAGAATGAGGCCATTCAGCCCATCGTCACTGCTCCGGCCAAAAAGGAAAAAAAGAAGCTTGCCGCCCATTTTAATCCCAATTTCCAGCACTTGGCCCCTGGCTTTGCAGTTACCTTTTAAATAATTTGACCATTTCAGCCTCACCCACCAACTTATGCAGGGAATTCCATATGCCCACCACCCTCTGGGTGAACAAGTATTGCTCATGTCGCCTCTAATCCCACTACCATTCAGCTTAAATCTGTAACTCTTTCGAGTACAAACCCGTTTCCATCTGTTTCAGATGAAGTTTCATTGTTTGCCATTGTGAGATTTGAACTCTTGATACTCTTTTGAGTAAACCTGTTTCCATCTGTTTCAGATGAAGTTACATTGTTTCATAGTTTGCCATTGTGAGATTTGAACTCTTGATACTCTTTCGAGTACAAACCTGTTTCCATCTGTTTCAGATGAAGTCACATTGTTCCATAGTTTGCCATTGTGAGATTTGAACACTTGATACTCTTTCGAGTACAAACCTGTTTCCATCTGTTTCAGATGAAGTCACATTGTTCCATAATTTGCCATTGTGAGATTTGAACTCTTGATGATTTTACCATTGTGAGATTTGAACTCTTGATACTCTTTTTGAGTAAACCTGTTTCCATCTGTTTCAGATGAAGTTACATTGTTTCATAGTTTGCCATTGTGAGATTAGAACTCTTGATTGATATTTTGATGATGTAACAGATGTTGTGTAACTCTTTTGAGTACAAACACATTTCCATCTGTTTTTCAGATGAAGTTACATTGTTTCATAGTTTGCCAGTGTGAGATTTGAACTCTTGATACTCTTTCGAGTACAAACCTGTTTCCATCTGTTTCAGATGAAGTCACATTGTTCCATAGTTTGCCATTGTGAGATTTGAACTCTTGATACTCTTTTGAGTAAACCTGTTTCCATCTGTTTCAGATGAAGTTACATTGTTTCATAGTTTGCCATTGTGAGATTTGAACTCTTGATACTCTTTCGAGTACAAACCTGTTTCCATCTGTTTCAGATGAAGTCACATTGTTCCATAGTTTGCCATTGTGAGATTTGAACTCTTGATAATCTTTTAAATGAAAACCAAATCAACAAAATTGGGATAAATCAGGCACAGCCCCTAATTCAGGTCAGCTGTAAAACCAAGAACAAAGTTTAAAGGAAACTTACAAACTTTAAATCAAAATGTGATTAAAGGGGTCAACAAAACACCCCAGTCCCCGCGGTGCCCACCGAGCACGGAAGGCCTCGAGAGTGCCAGCAGACACCGCGTGCTCCTTCTCCAGGGACATCCGGCAGCGAACATAGCCGCGGAAGAGGGACAAACAATCGGGCGGGACTCCCCCGTCGATCGTCCGCTGCCTGGACCTGTTAATGGCCAACTTGGCCAGGCCCAGGAGCAGGTTCACGAGGAGGTCCTCCTCCTTCCCGACCCCCTTCAGTACAAACACGTTTCCATCTGTTTCCAGATGAAGTTACATTGTTTCATAGTTTGCCATTGTGAGATTTGAACTCTTGATCTTGGGGTTACAAACCCAGTACCATAACCACTTGGCTATTTAGGCCAAGCAAAGGAACCAAACTATTTGTAACTCTCTCGAGTCCAAACACGTTTCCATCTGTTTCCAGATGAAGTTACATTGTTTCATAGTTTGCCATTGTGAGATTTGAACTCTTGATACTCTTTTGAGTAAACCTGTTTCCATCTGTTTCAGATGAAGTTACATTGTTTCATAGTTTGCCATTGTGAGATTTGAACTCTTGATCTCTTAATCTTAGGGTTACAAACCCAGTACCATAACCACTTGGCTATTTAGGCCAAGCTTTTTAAACACGTTTCCATCTGTTTTCAGATGAAGTTACATTGTTTCATAGTTTGCCATTGTGAGATTTGAACTCTTGATCTTGGGGTTACAAGCCCAGTACCATAACCACTTGGCTATTTAGGCCAAGCTATACCATAACCACTTGGCTATTTAGGCCAAGCGAAGGTAATGCAGTAACTCTTGAGTACAAACCCGTTTCCATCTGTTTCAGATGAAATTACATTGTTTCATAGTTTGCCATTGTGAGATTTGAACTCTTGATCTTGGGGTTACAAACCCAGTACCATAACCACTTGGCTATTTAGGCCAAGCTAAATGCAAATAACTCTTTCGAGTACAAAGCCGTTTCCATCTGTTTCAGATGAAGTTACATTGTTTCATAGTTTGCCATTGTGAGATTTGAACTCTTGATACTCTTTTGAGTAAACCTGTTTCCATCTGTTTCAGATGAAGTTACATTGTTTCATAGTTTGCCATTGTGAGATTTGAACTCTTGATCTTGGGGTTACAAACCCAGTACCATAACCACTTGGCTATTTAGGCCAAGCTAATTGGTTTTGTAACTCTTGCGAGTACAAACCCGTTTCCATCTGTTTCAGATGAAGTCACATTGTTTCCCATTGTGAGATTTGAACTCTTGATACTCTTTTGAGTAAACCTGTTTCCATCTGTTTCAGATGAAGTTACATTGTTTCATAGTTTGCCATTGTGAGATTTGAACTCTTGATCTCTTAATCTTAGGGTTACAAACCCAGTACCATAACCACTTGGCTATTTAGGCCAAGCAGCTTAAATCTGTACCCCCCCCTGGTAATTGACCGTTCAGTTACAAGAAACAGGTGTTTCCCATCTACCCTATCTTGACCCCTCTTAGTTGTGAACACCTGAATTAGATCACCCCTTAACCTCCTCTATCCCGAGCAATATATCCTCAGCCTGTCCAAGCTCTCGCCCTCCGTGTAATTTCCAATCCCTGACAACATTCTTGTAAATCTTCTCTGCACTGTCGAAGGAACAATTATGTCCTGCCCGCAATGTGAACACCAGAGCTGTACAAAAAAATCCAGCAGTACCTTAACCACCATTTTATACAGTTCCATCGTTAAATCTCGCTCTTGTATTCAATGCCTCGCCCAATAAAGGAAAGCATCCTATAGGCTGCCATTACCACCTTGGCGACCTGTCCTGCCTCCTATAAGGGCCTGGGAACATGCACTCTAAGTTCTCGCCTCCCAACCCCTCTCAATAACTTCTGGTACATTGAGTATTCCCTTGATCTTCCCCCCCGCCACCGTCCCCGCCCCCACATGCATTACCTCTCCCCACTGCCCCCCCAATTGCATTACGTCCCCCCGCTTTTGCATTGCCTCATAATTTTCCGGATTGTGTTCCATTTGCCACTTATCCGCCCACTCAACAAAAACAATGATATCATTCTGGAGTCGCCAGCTATCCTCTTCACTATGAACTACACGGCCATATTTTGCGTCATCTGCAAACGTCCCTATCATACCTCCCACATTTAAGTCTAAGTTAATAATATATACAACAAACAGCAAGGACCCATCACTGAAGCCTGTGGGACACCACCAGAAACCGTTTTCCATTCGTAAAAACATCCATCGATCATTGTCCTTTGTTTCCTATCACTGAGAAAAATGTGGATCCAATCTGCCACCTTCCCCGTTATCGAATGAGATCTCGCTTTCCTGACCATTATGGAGAATATAACTAATTCGAAAAACCATTAAAAGAGCCGGCACAGGTACGATGCAAATCTTTCAAGCAATCTGCTTTTTTTAACTGTTTCTTTTTCTGTATTTACGTACCATCTTGTTGCATCACCATTTTGGTACCTGTCTCTGTCCTTTATTGGACCCAAATAAGGAATGATAATCACATAGATTACTTCGTGGGCTAATCCTGCCGTCTGAAAGTGCCTACACGTGTAATGTTCATAATTGTCAGGTATCTTTGAAGAGTATATTTATCAACTTTAAAGTGAATTTCACTGGCTGGAACTCTGATAACAAAATCAGCAACTCCATGAACCTCTGCGGGACTGATTTTTGTCGTGGGGAGATTTTGCTGTATAACCTTTTCAGTCACAATGAAAATCAAGCAGAAGGTTAAAAATGCCGGTTTCTTTGAGCTGTCAGATTCGGCCCGTGTGCCTCTGTGGAACCCCAAAACTGCAGGAAAAGCTGTGAAGGAACACATCCGTTTATTTTCCTCTGACAGGTGCGGCAGTATCAGCTCAGATATCAGAAACCTTTGCAGTCTCCATGTCCTCATTGTCTCCCCCTTGAGCATAACCATTCTTCATCTCTCAGTTACTGGTCTTTGTCATGATGTCTGCATGACTATCTTATCGCACAAACCGCTGCGGCACCCATCATTACATAGGCGCCTGCACTCTGCCCAAAACATCATTGCTTTGTTCAGGTTTGCTTTACAATTACAATCTGATCTTTTTCGGACATCTGCGTCTCTCAATTCAAGAGTTCAAGCAGTAAAAACGGTCTCTGTCATTGATATATTGAAGCCGGCCTCTGTGATCATTATTATCTCAGGCTCCAGTCTGACCCGGGCCCCGCAATCGCTACTTGCTTCATAAATCACAATGGAAAAGTTTATTTTTTTAGCGAACAGGCACGTCAAACGTGTAATGATGTCACAGGAACCCTTGCCTGGCTGGATAGGGAAACTGCAGAATTGTGCTCACTGCCATATTTCCTCACCCATTCTGAGTGTAAGAAAATATTTCGCAAAAGTACACAAAAGCAAATAAACTTAAATATATACTGACACCTGAAGATTCCATCGGTTTTGTTTTTTATTCATTCATGGGATGTGAGTTTCGCTGCCTCGGCCAGCATTTATTGAACATTCCTATTTGTCCTGGAGAGGGTGCTGGTGAGCTGCCTTCTTGAACCGCTGCAGTCCATGTGCCTTAATTACATCTGCAGCGATTGTTAGGGAGGGAGTTCCAGGGTTTTAACTGGAGTGAGGCTTGAACCCAGAATTTCTGACCCAGGAGTAAGACAGCTTCCAATTCTTCAACACTGACATGACCTGTTCACAGCTGCCATCACACGAGACCGCTTCTGTGTTGTTACACAAACCTTATTCCATTCAGAGTTCAATGGCACTTCATTATCTTAATAGGCTAAGCATTTACAACGGTTTCAGTAGGCTCTGACTTACACGCACATTTTTATGACACCCACATTTTGCATTTACTGCACGAGACTTAGACTGTGGTATCATCACACTGGATTCAGTTATGTGCTCAGTAATACATAGCATCCTGCCGCAGTTATTATTGGTTTGAGCACTGCCTTCTTTACGCGAATAGTAAACCTTTGCTGTAATCACATTGCACCCTGAATCCATTCTTATAGTATTGGCTTGGTAAGGACATTATTAGTTTTCATTCCTGCCACTGTTCTTTCATAAAATAATCTGTCACTCAATCTAATTCAAGTACACGCCTCAGTATTTTTGAAACATTGTCCCTGACTATTTTCATTAATAACATGTTTCTAACATGTAACATTATGAATTTAACAGTTCTCAATTAGTCATACACTGTCACCTATTTAAGATATTATTGTACAAATAATTGTATCTATTATCAATAACAAATACCTTGTTTCTTCTATTATTACTCTAGGTCCTGTCTCTGCTATTACTGCAGTAGCCCATATCTCTGTTTTTAATAGACAGGGCCCTGTCTCCGTTATTACTGCAGTAGGCCATATCACTGTTTATATTACACCAGATATTGTTTCTGTTATTACTGCATTAGCCAATATCTCGTTTTCTATTAGACCAGATCCTGTCTCTGTTATTGCTTCACGAATTACTGCCTCTGTTAATATTACACCTGATCCGGTCTCTCTTATTACTGCACTAGATATTGTTTGTTTCTATTACACCAGATGATATTGTTGTTATGAACGCGCTGGCCCATATCTCTGTTGATAATATTTCGGCCCTGCCTCTTTTTCATTTTAGATGGGATTACATAGAATTGACGGAATTGGGGCAGAGAATTCGATGTTAAAATGATTACAACAGTTGTAGAGGAAATAGTGAAAGTAGCAGTCCATGGTTGTAGAAACAAAATAATTAATATTCTCTGGAAATTGATGGATGTTTCAATCATTTCCATCCCTAGGAATGATAAATCGGATTATTACACGTGGGTATTAACGTCACAACGGTACAGTTTCGATTTTGTCATCATGCTTGCAAAAGTGATCACAGACTCGTGGTATAGACAGGAGCTTCTATCAGATGCTGATATGATCATTTGGCATTAAACCGCCCTTATTCTCGAGGTGGTTTAATCCACTTTCCATCTGATGACCTTGGAAACGACATTGTCGGTCTGAAATCACTTTGGAAACAAGAGTGCACTGCAAAATAATTATTAATAAATAGATACAGTTTTAAACTATCTTCAGTTGAAAAACGCTAATTATTTTTTGTGCTTTAATACATTCACTGAATGTGCAGTCGGACTGATAGTTTTTGGTTGGGCGAAATGAAGAGGTAGATATATGTAGAGAAAAATCACCACAGTTATTAGCAAATAAGATGTTTAAAATGAATAATGGAGTGCCTAAGAGATAGAGACAGAGGGACAGACAGGAGAGAGATATAAAGAAAGAGAAGAAGACAGGCAGCCAGACAGACAAAGAAAAAGGAGGCTCAGTGAGTTAGGTGTTGTATCAGGTAGAGAGAAAGGAAATTAAGTGAGTCTGGTGATACACACCTTCATCTTAGTAACGAAGTGGCCATTATGACATGACTTTCTACACATGAGTACAGAGTAGAAAATGTTATCTTCTTTTCTGTATCGAATGATCTGCGGCTACAATTTGAATAAGAGAAAATGAAAAAATAAACAATTTTGATGAAGCAAATCAGTCATCTCTGAGGAATGACAGCACAGGCGTGAAGAATGATTGCCTTTATACAAACATGCAGAACAGGCGGCATCTGCTACATAACGCTGGTGACTATAATGAAACGGAATATCAGATGCTGCATAGAATGGATGGCCGATCTCATACTATACGTTTTTTGCCAAATCCAGGGACCAATTCCTTGCTCAGTATCTTTATTTGCATTATTTCTGAATCTCCGTTAGACACAGACTAGTGCAGCAGAGACTGATGCAGGATCTCGTGTAATTTAAGATGAGACATGCTCTTCTGAAGAAGTAATAAAGATAGGGACTAGTGCAATGTAAGCAGAAAAAGAGGTTGGTTAAAATAAAAAATAAAAAGTCCAGTGTAGTAACAACTGCGACTGCACCTTCTGTAAGATAAAGAGAGACATGATCTATGAAAATACAAACAGAGACAGGGATAATGTCATATAAGCAGAGACATGGAATGGTGCAGCAACAATTAAAACAGGGCTTAGTGCGGCATATACAGACCCTGAGTCCAGTGCAATAGTAACTGGGATTTTGCCGCATGTAATACAAAAAGAGACATTGTGCAGTTCAGGGGCAGCTAAAAAGGGGCCTCGTACTGGTGTAACTAAGGCAGGAACTGGTGTACTATTATGATAGGGTCTATTTCGATTTTAACTGAGACAGGATCAGGTGCAGTAACACTGAGGCAGGGCCCATGGCACTAATTACTTGTCCACATCAACAATAATATAAACGGAGCCTTGGTCTAGTTTAATAACCACTGAGACAAGGTGTAGCGTAATAATCATAGACATGGCCTTGTGTAATATAATCACAGACATAGTCTACAAAGTAATTATAAAGGCAGGATCTGTTTCAATATAAAAAGATGCAGGTCTAGTCGAGTTTAATATAGCGTCTAGCGGAATATAAGCACAGCTGTGATCTAGTTTAATGTAAACAGGTAAGTGATCTAGTTTAATATAAATTCAAAATACTGCAGATGCTGGAAATCCGAAACAAAAACAAAAATAGCTCGGAAAAACTCAGCAGGCCTGAGAGCATCTGTGGAGAAAAATACAGAGTTAACGTTTCGAGTCCATATGACTCTTCTTCAGAATCATCTCGAGTTTTGTTTTAATTCATTCATGGGAGATGTGCGTCGTTGGCTAGGCTAGTGCTTATTGTTCATCACTAATTACCCTTCTTCAGAGGACAATTAAGCGTCAACCACATTGCTGTGGCTCTGGAGTTATATGTAGGGCAGAACAGGTGAAGACAGAAGGTTTCCTTTCCTAAAGTGCAATATTGAAACAGATGGGTTTTTACAACAGCACAGATTGCGATTGAATTCTAATTGCACCATCTACGGTGGCAGGCTTTGAGAGCATTACTCTGGGCTGCTGGATTATTAGCCCAGTGACAATACCACTACATCACCGCCTCCCCGAGTGAAGATGTGGATTATCAAGTGAGGCAGTACCTGATGCGGTAATAATTGAGACAGTGGCTTGCTTGACCTGAACAGAGGCATGGACTGATGAGGTAATAAAGGAGACGGGATCTAGTGTAAGGAAACTGACACAGGGTCTAGTGCATTTTCACTTGACAAAGTACCTTGTGTGATCTAAATTAAAATAAGGCCCTTCTGCAATTATTCCTGACCAAGGGCCTAGAATAATATCAATAGAGACATGGACAAGTGCAACAATGAGAGAGAGATGGTATGGTACAATAGCAACAGAGAAAGGACATTGTGTAATTTAAACAGACATAGACAGGTGCATTAATTGTGACTTCGCCCAGTTTAGTTCACTCCTGGCAGAGTCCACCAGGGTTATAAGTGAGGCACAACTTCGTGTAAAGCAAACGGGAATATATTCTAATTTGTTGTAAGAAGAGAAAGTATCTAGTTCAGCAACGATTGAGAAATAGCCATGTATTATTTTGGCCGAGAGATGTTTGAGTCCAGTCATAAGTCATAATGGCGAGCGTAATGTAGATGTCCGGATCCAGTATGTTGACAACAGAGTTTGAGCCTAATACCGAATCAAATGAGACAAGAACTGCTTTACTATGATCAGAAATATGACCCTGTAATATGAACAGAGACAGGGTTTGCTTAATATGAGCAGAGATAGGGCCCAGTGCAGTAAAAATTGAGGCAATGCTTGTTTCATGTAAAACAACCTCAGTGTCACTGTCATCTACCGTTCAAACTTTGCTGTTGCCGATGCTGTGAAAATGTCGATTTCAGTTGATGTTTTTGATATTAGGCACAGAGGAACACAGGGAAAGGAGTAGGCCATTCAGCCCATCGTGCCAGCTCCGCCATTCAATATGATCATGGCTGATCACCCTCTCCAATGCATTTTCCCCACAGTAACCCCATAAACCTTTACCTCATTTGCACTTAGAAATCTGTCAAACTGTACTTTAAACACACACAATGATTGAGCTTCTACAGGCTTCTGGGGTAAACATTTCCAGAAACTCACAACCCTCTGCGAAATAATAAAATACAATCTCCTCCTCTCGGTCCTAATTGTCTTCCCCCTTATTTTGCAATTGCAACCAATGGTTCTAGACTCTCCCACCAGGGGAAACATCTTACCTGCATGTACCCTGTCTACCCTTAAGACTTTTGTAGGTTTCAATGAGATCATCTCCCATTCTTAGAAACTCTAAATGATAAAGGTCCAATTTACCCAATCACTCTTTTCAGGATAGTCCTGCCATCCCAGGAACAAGTCTGCTGAACATTCGGTGCATTCCCCTGTGGCAATAGCATCCTTCCTAAGGTAAGAGGATCAAAACTGTTCACAGTGCTCCTGGTGCGGCCTAACCAAGGTTCTATGCAATTGACACAAGACTTTGCTACTCCTCTACTCAAAGCCTCTTGTGACAAAGGCCAACATACGAATATCCTTCCCAATAGCTTGCTGCACCTGCATGTTCGCCTGCAGTGACCTGTGGGCAAGCACACCTACGTCTTTTTGTACATCTACACTTTCTAGTCTCTTACCATATAAGAAATGCTCTTCACATATATTCCTCCTACCAAAGTAGATAACCTCACAACTTTCCACATTATATTCCATCTGCCATGTTCTTGCCCACTCACTAAGTCTTTCCAAATCCTCTTGGCGCCTCTTTACATCTTCCTCACAACACACATTCCCACCTAGCTCTGACACAGAGAGCTTGGAAATATTACACTTGGTCCCCACATCCCAGTCATTTAATACATATTGTTGACATCTGGGACCCAAGTACTGATTCCTGTGGTACCCCACTAATCACAGGCCGCCAGTGCGAGAATTATCTGTTTATTCCTACCTTTTGTTCCCTGTCTGCTGACTGTTCCTTAATCTATGACTGTGCATTAATTCCTATCCAATGTGCTTTAGTTTTGCTGAACACGTTCTGTGAGTGAATTTATCAAGAGCATTCTGAAAATCCAAGTATAATACGTCCACCCTCATCCTTTTATCAATTCTATAGTAACATCCTCAAAAACTGCACCAAGTCCATTAATCAGAGAATCACGGAATGCTTGGACGACCCCATCACATGAACGAATTAAAGAAAACAGGAGGAGAGTTGTAAGTTTTACAGAGGAGGGGGATGGTGTTAGACTAAATGATGTTAGCATAACTGGCCTTTAATTCCCCCCTCTCTCTCTGTTTTTAAATAAATAACGGGTTACATTTGCCACTCTCCAACATTCCGGGACTGTTCTGGAATCTATAGAAATTTGGAAGATGACAACCAATTATTTCCACGGCCACCTCCTTTAGTTCCCTGGGCTGTAGATTCTCAGATCCTAGGGATTTATCATCTTTCTGTCACATTTTGTTTAGTAATAATAATGTCATTAATTTCCTCCTTTTCTCCATACCCTTGGTTCTCTAGAGTCTCCGGGAAGCTATTTGTATCTTCCTCCGTGAAAGCAGAGCTAACATAGTTGTTAAACTGCGTTGCTATTTCCTTGTTCGCCATTATAAATTCTCCCTTTGCACACAATACGGAACTTACATTTGTCTTCGGTAACATTTTTTTAAACACACTTATAGAAGCTTCAGCAGTCCGTTTTTATGTTCCTTGCAAGTTTCCCCTCTACTTCATTAACCCCTCTTAATCAATCTCTTGGTCCTCTTTTGGTGAATTATAACCTGCCCCCAATCCTCAGGATCGCTTGATGTTCTAGTTCAGCATAAAGAGAAACAGGTTACAATGCGGTAAGAACTGAAAGATGACCTTTGTTGTATTAGCAGAGACATAGTTCAATGTATTCGTAACTGAGTTCCTCATGGAATCTGAAGCGACCTTGGTCGAATGCATTAATAGCAGAGGTTGATCAGAGTGCAGGGACAACTCAGATATGACCTGCTGTAATATATTCAGAGACATGGCTTAGTGTAATATACAAATATGTCTAGTTTATTATGAACAGAGACAGGGTACAGTGCAGTGCTGATTGAAATAATGCCTGCTTCATGTAATCACGGTTTCACTGCCATCCATTGGAAAAAAACCTTACTATTCCAGCTGTGATAAAAATATCAGCTTTAGTTGCTGTTTCTGATTTTAATCACAACATTTCCACAGAACATAAGCCCGGTGCTGACGATCTGAAGGAGCAATTCACTCAATGACACTCTTTGCCCCTTAAACCAATAATTTGTTTTCCTTTCCAGGTGATTGTCCAATTTATTTTATGAAAATATCAAATGACCCAGCCTCTACTGCACTCTCAGGCGCTGCATTCCAGGCCCTAACCACTCATTGCGTGAAAAAGTTTTTTTTTTCCCACATGTCGCCATTCCTCCTTTCCATGATCACCTTAAATCAGTGCCCTCTGTTCCTCGATCCTTCCACCAGTGGGAACAGTTTCTCCCTAAAGAACTCTGCCAGGGACACTCATGATTTTGAATACCTCTATCAAATCTCCTTTCAACTTTCTCTTCTTCAAGAAGATCCAACCCAACTTTCCCAATCTTTCCACGTAATTGAGCTCCATAACCTATTTACAAACCCCATGAATCTTTTCCGCACCATCTCTAATGCCTTCACATCTTCCGAAAGTGTGGTGCTCAGGAATGGATGTAATGCTCCGTTTGAGGCCGAGCCAGTATTTTATATATGTTTAAATTAACTTACTAGCTTTTGCTTTCTATGCCCTTATTCATTAAGGCGGGGATGCTGTCTGCTTTAATTTCTCTCTTCAATGTTTTATGACATATGCACCCAGCGCCTCAGTTCTTGCACTCCTTTATTTTATACTGCCTTTCTGCGTTCTTCACACCAAAGTGAATCAATCACACTTCCTGGCATCAATTTGCATCTGCCACCTGTCCACCAAATCCACCCACCTGACTATATCCTTTTGCCTCATGGTTTGCAAAACGCCCAAGTAAAGTTTGAAGTTGTGCCCTGTACACATCGTGAAGGACATTATTATATATCAGGAAATGAAGGGGTCCGAACACCTGATCCCCAAGGAGCACTGCTATAGACCTTCCTCCAGTCCCTTCACCGCTACGCTTTCTTTCCTGTCACTCAGCTAACTCCCCTTATTCCATGAGCTCCAACTTATCCGACAAGCCTGTTGTGCGGTACTTTATCAAATGCTTATTGGAAGTTCACGCATGCCACAGTGACTGTATCATCCTCATCAGCCCTCTTTGCTACCTCATCAAAAACTCCAGCAAGTTAATTAAACACGATTTTGCTTTCACAAATCTCTGTCGGCTGAATATCTCACATAATCACTTGCACTGATATGCCAGTTCATCACACTCTGCTGGAGGTCTCAAAATGCATGTGTGTGTGTGCGTCTGTGTGTCTGCCTGTCTGCCTTTACCTCCACCTGTGTATTTGTGTAAACACATCATATTGTTTTTAAGTGAAACCCACAAGTTGATTAATAATATTCACCAACTATACTCAAAACTTAAATTTATTCAAAATGTAATTGCTGCTCATCTAATATCGTTAACATTGATTGAAATCATATTGTCCCTTCCCTTAGCATGGAATCAAATCTCACCCTAGTATTCAGCTGGAATCAGGCCAAGGATAATGCGCAGCCGCCCACCAGCCTCTGATCTTTATTGTTGAGTGATCAGCTCAACAGAAGCTCCTTATCTATACTTCCATAGTGAGGCACTTTGTGCAAGTGTGGAACAAAACGAAACTATGTACAACTGAAGTGAAGTTCATCAGTCTTAAATTGTACATTTATTAAGTCCCTTGCTTGCAAAGGGGAATAAACACTTGATTATCTCCAGCGAAGTTCACACTTTTTTGTTTCCACATTATTCCATCTTATCCTGTTACCTTCGCGCTTTCATCCTCCACAGTGTCCAATAGCTTCGGTCATCATCTAGTAATGTAGTTGAAGAACAGCTGAACAGAATATAAGAGGCATCACATTCCAGGGTATCATAAGTGGGGCAACTGGGCAGTTGCTTAATCCATTATCAAAAGCGACATTCTCCAATGAAGTGGGCGGGAGTTTGCTGGGGGTTGGCGGGGTGGGGGGAGAGGGTGTTGGAGCATGATTTTGGGAAACCATCATGGGAGAGGATCACAGGACGAATTAGATAGTTCTTCAAAAGATTTGGTACAATACTGAGGAGCTGATTGTCTCATTCTCTCAGCTTGGGATCTAGGGTCGTTCATTAATGGCTGAATCAAACGCTTGATTGCACACCGATATTCCACAAAATCAGAAATCAAAAAGGAAAATGAAGAATAAATTCCACGCCATTCACGGTCACTGGTCATCTCTTAATGTTTTACAGCGATCGATGAAAGCAATGCTCCATCGTCGGATACATGTAAGGACAGGATAGAATAATTGCTGGCCTCTCGGGGAATTAAGGGATGTGGGGATTGGGCGGGAACATGGATTTGAAGCCCAAGATTAGCCATGATCGCTTTCAGTAGCGGAGCAAACTCGATGGGCCATGTGAGCTACTCCTAATCCTATTTCTTATCTTTGCAAGCTCTTACAGCCGAAGGTGCACTTGGGAAATGTAATTACTGTTAGTGGCAGTTAATCTGCGCTCAACAAGCTCCCACAAAGGGCGATGTGATATTGACCAGATAATCCGTATTATTAATGTTGATTGAAGACTAAATATTTGCCAAGACACCCAGGTAGTTCTCCTGAACTTCTTCGAAATAGCGTTGTAGGAGCTTTTGCACATGAGAGGGAATACGACCCCTCAGTTTAATGTCACAGAGGAAAGTACTGCCAGCTGAGACAAGCTGAGAATGCAGTTTCATAGAGATTACATGTTAATCATTCATTTACTGGATGTGGGCTTGGTTGGCTGGGCCAGCATTTATTGCTCATCCCTACTTGCCCTTGAGAAGGTGTTGAGCGGTCTTCTTGAACCGCTGCAGTCGGTGTGGTGTAGGTGCACCCGCAGCGCTGTTAGGAATGGAGTTCCAGGATTTTGACCGATTGACAGTAAAGGAACGATGATAATTTCGAAGTCAGGATGGTGAGTGACATGGAGGGGAATTTCCAGGTCCTGGTTTTCCAGTGTGTCTGCTGCGCTTGCCCTTGTAAATGGAAGTAATCGTGGATTTGGACGGTGCTGTCCGAGGAGCCTCCATGATTTTGTGCAGTGCAGCTTGTAGATAGTACACACTGCTGTTACTGTGCATCAGTAGTGGAGGCAGTGAACGTTTGAAGGATGTGGTGCCAATCAAGTGGTCCGTCTTGTCCTGGATGATGTTGAGCGTTTTGAGTGTTTTAGGAGCTGTACTCACCCAGGCAAGTGGAGTGTATTCCATCACACTCCTGGCTTGTGCCTTGTAGATGTTGGGCTGTCTTTGGGGATCCAGGAGGTGAGTTATTCACTGCCGAATTCAGAGCTTCTGACCTGCTGTTGTAGCCACAATATTTATATGGCTACTCCAGTTCAGTTTCTTGGCCAATGGTAATCCCCAGGATGTTGAACATATGCATCAAGAAGAAACAAGTGAATTGAACTCTGGGCATTCAACGGCTCAGCTTTCTGTATGGATACATTGTTAAATCAGACTGGCTCCGATTCTCTCAGGTATCCAGCCCCAACCTCCAAACCGCCTCCCACACACCCCAGGCCCCCAATTGCACATTTCATCCAGTGATGCAAAACTAAACGTGTGTGTGACCTTTAATCCCAAATTAGAATAGCTCTGGATTTCTGGGGATTGTATGGTAAGATTAAACTTTGAATGAGACACCTAAAACTACATGATCATTCAAAGGGTTTGTAGAATAACTCTCTCACTTTCTAAAAACAAGAAGGCATTTAATCTGATTCTGAGTTTCCTGTCCGAGAAACGGTCCCAAAAATTGTTTTAATGTGTCTGTGCGACATTCCTGATGCATTCAATATATGATCCCGTGAAGTAAGGTAATTAAAGTCTGTATTAATGTAGGCGATTTGAGAGTTTTGACTTGATTCTATTAACTGCTTGTAAAATTAAACAGCAGACATTTGATTTCCAGGTAAATAAGGGTCTGCAGTGTATTTCCAAGTGTTCCCGGTTTCTTGATATTTTTTGCCAAGTATTGTCCCTTGAAACATGCCTCACCCTTCCTACCGATTTATTTGGCACTGGAATACCTGACATGATATGATGCAGGAAGCATATTCAATAAGGAGCTTTGAAAGAGAATTGGAGATACTGCTGAACAGGAAAGATTTTCGGGGCTTTACGGGAAAGACCAGGAGACCGACACTAGTTTGATTATTCTCTCAAAAATCCGGCACTCTGGTCAGATTCCACAATGACGTGATTCTCAATCGAACGTTTTACTGTTGAACTCTTGACGGTGTTGTTTATGATATTAGCACACGGAGGCTTAACTGCAACACTATTAACCAATTTGACATTAAAACTGTACATGAATAATATTTGCTGATCACTTAAAGCATTATAGTATAAACTTGACTAAAATAATCTAACACTGAATTCAGAATCACTAGCTTTTGGATTCCACGTCAACGTCAGATCTTGAGCATGTTACATAGGCTTCCGATCGTTGCGCTATCTCTCCGAGAATGCCATGAACCAATAATCTATCTTTTGTCGGTTGAGATGGACATTGCCGCTCCTGTAGCCCCACACTCCGCCCTCCTGGTTAACATTAATCCCTTAAATCTAGATCAACATAAGCACATTAATACCAATTGACCCAATTAGACATATTGCTGATTAATATATGGGCGAATTAGTTGCACTTTAAATCCTTTGGTTAGTCCCCTAGAAAATGATGAGCTGATGCATCATTTGGAGTTGTTTCTAGATAGAGTTACGTCAGAAAGTCGCTGACACCAACATTTTCAAAGTTGGAGCGATGACAATATTTGGCCACCAGATGGCCCACTTGATAATGCTCTCGGAGCTGGGTCAGTTTTCTTTCCGTGTGTGTGCGTGTGTGTACTAAAACATCTGCTCGTTTCCATCTAACTGTTTAACTGGGCCTGATCTCACGTACGCAATCTCCCTGTTTATAATGCACCAAGCCCTGCCTCAATTATCACTGCACTAGAACATGTTACTGTTTTTAAAACACGAGGCAATGGCTCACTTATTACTGCAATAATTCGCCATCCCTGCAGAAAGGACTTTAGCCCCTGTCCTAATTATGACTGTATTAGGGCCTGCCTCAGTTATTACTACAGTAGACCTTTCCAACTTCTGCAAGATGCAAGGCCCTTTCATAGCAAAAACTGCACCAGTCTGCGCGTCAATATTCTTTGCTCAGTGTTTGTTACATGACGTTAGGTTACATCACAATTTATTATGCAGTGGACATTATCTCAGTTATTATTGCACAGGACCATCAGTCTTTATGCTCCGCAATGCCCTAGCTCAGTCATTCCCGCACAAGGCCTGGGCTTTGTATATTTTGCACTAGGTGTTGTTTCAATAAGTACTGTACTTTGGCCTGCCTTAACCTAGGTCAAGTTTTCACTAACCGACGTGCAGTGTCAGTTTATATTAACCAAGGCTCTCTATCGGTAATTGTCGCACTAGGCTCTATTTCAGTTTGTGTTTATCTAATGTCCTTTAGGGAAGGAAATCTCGCCTTTACGTGATATGGCCTACATGTGCCTCCAGACACATAGCAATGTTTTTCACTTTTAATTGCCCACTGAGCGTGGGCAGTTATGGGTAGGCAATGAATGCTGGCCGAGCTAGCGTTTCCCAGATCCCATGAACGAACCAATTAAAAATCAGTGATTCCTGCACTAAGCTCTGCCTCAGTTTAAAGTCACTGCCTTCGGCACTGCTTCAGCTTATACCTCTCCTTTTCTCGGCGTTCCTATTGAATAGAGTCAGACAAAGCAGCACAAGATGCTGCAGGTTCGTGAGACACTTGTGCAAGATGTTGTACTTTGCCATGGTATGTACAGGACATCCCCCTCACGTGGATCTCTTTCACCAGAACAGACAGTTTTGTGCCTGAGAATCTTGATCCCTCTGAATCAGTCCCTGAAACGTATCACCATCTGTAAGCAATGCCACTCCATATTTTTACTGGAAGTTGCAGCACAGAACACATACTTCAAGAGAATTCGATCTATCTAGCAACTGAGTGTTAAGCCTGAAGGTGTCTGGTTTAACATATAGAGGCGCTGTCAAAATATGGTAATCAGCAAATAGGATCAAAATTGCATGCTAAAATCAGATTTCCAAGAAGGAGCGATTAGGAAATGCATCCGTTTATTTTTTATGTTCACCCATGCAACATACTAATGAGTTTGCTATATAAAGATCTGTTTGCGTTGAGGGTTGGTTGTATGTGAAGGGGAGAGAGAGGGAGAAAGAGAGGGAGAGAGGTGGGGAGAGAGTGAATGTGTGTGTGTGTTTGTGTGTGTGTGTGTGTGTGTGTGTGTGCACGAAATGTTGAAAGGGGAAAGAAAACTGCGAGAGACAAAAACATATAGAAACACGAGTGGTGATCGGGAAACGCTGAAAAATAATTGAACAAGTAACACACAGAGAGACAGGATGGTATAAAGGGGAAGGGATCAAGCTGACAGCTCCTAGCTGCAAAGAGCTGGGAAAGTTCAATGATGGACCCATCGACACCAACAGTTATTTCCAGGAATTGATACTCATAACATAAAATTGAGGGTCATATGTGTTCTGTGTGACCTAACGCCGAATCAGTGGCAGGTTTAGGCCACCTTGACAGATGGTTTCCAAGGCATCCAGTTGCTGGAATTGCTTCCTGCTCGAATGTGAGATGTGCGGGAGAGAAAATTCAACAAAGAAACAGGAACTTGTGTTGCCGGCGGAGGAAGCAGCTGGTGTCGTGTTTACCTTATCAGCATGTACATTCTTCCTGACTGTGGAGACAAACTCATTCTGACGATACCAGGAACCAGCACACAGATTTCCCCTGGTATTAACATTGCATTCGCCACCACCCTCAGCTTAAAGAATAACGCACATGAGCTTTTATTCACCTTTATGTTCCTTTCATCTGCTGTGGGGTTGGGATGGAGAGGTGCTGAATATGTTCACTGAAAGCCGCGTACACGGAGACAAATTATTGAGAACAGCGAGGGGAAATTAAAAATAATAATTTTCACCAAAGAGGGTGAATGAATCCTGAACTATCTAATGAACAGAGAGAGAGGGAGAGAGAGCGAGGGAGAGAGCGAGAGAGAAAGAAAAGAAGTTCAGTTTGTATACAACTCAGTCTCTGACAGAAACCTTCAATGAGCCAGCTGAAATCTGTGAGAGAGTGAAGAGAGGTTAAGTGATATCGGTGACAGGCGTGCACACTAATGCAATGTTCAACGTATAAACAGGAGCACGCAAAGCAATGGCTTCTGAACAATTGAAATAGAAACGTGCGATGAAATGCGATTTAATTATATTTTCAATGAATGTGAGTAATGTGCTGAAAACAACGAGGAGATGATCACTTCCATTGGTAAGATGCAGTTCAACAATTAAGAGGTGTTATTTTGTGTGTGTGAGTCTGTGTGTGTGCGCGTGAATGTGTGTGTGTCTGTGAATACCTGTGTGTGTGAATGTGTACACACACACGCAAAAATACATACACAGACACATATTAACACATACACAGACACACATTCACGCACACACACACGCACATACACACGTTTACACGCACGCACACACATTCTCTCTCTCTCACACACACACAAACGCACACCCACATACAGACACCCTCTCTCTCTCTTTCTGTCGCAAACACACACAGACACACACAATCTCACTCTCAGACATAGACACACGCACACACACATGCAAACACATTCAAGCTCACACACTTTTTCTCTCACGCGTGCACAAACGACTAAAGAGACGGTTCTAGATTCAACATAACGCAACCAAAGGTCCTGCGGCAGCCAAATGTAGATACATTCAGAAAAAATAAACAACTCTGAGTTTTTCCACATGTCTATTTATTTATGTAACTATCTACCTATCTAAATAAATGTTCCA
Source organism: Carcharodon carcharias (assembly GCF_017639515.1). Classification (NCBI taxonomy): domain Eukaryota; kingdom Metazoa; phylum Chordata; class Chondrichthyes; order Lamniformes; family Lamnidae; genus Carcharodon; species Carcharodon carcharias. The sequence continues at coordinate 39,115 of NW_024470578.1, read as the reverse complement.
GTGTTATTACTGGGCAGATTTGTTTATGATTGTTACTAATTAACAATATTTAGCATTTGGATTTGACTTTGAGCCAAGCAACCAATGAGGAAACTCATTTTCAATTTAACTTGCCAGAACCCTTAGGTGTTTCCTCTAAATAACAATGCGCGTTAGAGCCTCTTTGAGTGCACTCGCTGGGTTCCTGCCAAATACCTCCTGGAGAAGGTTACCATCAACATCAATGTCCATATATTTGAATTAACTTTTTAAACATGACATTATTCGGCTACACAAAAATACATATTTACAGCTTATTAAAATAAATGATTATCTTTGCTAAGCTCCATGTTCAAAATAGCATAAAATAGAAACATAAATTTATTTCGAATAAAAATCATGTTCATTATTCAAAGCCGTTATTTGGTACTTCAAGGAGAGCTGGAGGAAGATTTGACAAACTCTTATACTCATTCTGTAAAGAAAGAAGTAGGAAAATCCAGCCATTTGTTTTTCTCTCTCCTTTAAGTGGAAATGGTTTCAATCCTTTGTGCTTCCTCAGACATTCTCAGATTTGTGTTCCTCATCTGAAGTGAAGTCACTGTGTCACTGATTAGCAGCTGTGTATTCTACAGCTACATTTTTATTGGTTTAGATTTGTCTCCCACAAACCAGTTGGCAATTAATAAATATATGGTAAAATTTCGATCCACTTCAGCGGCAGAGACTGCATTTCTTTCTCGTGTAACATGCCGCTAAACCCTGATGCACTGCAAACATGAGAACACTGTATGTTTCAAAGCCGGTCACTATGAATGTTGGCTTCATGGTTTTGGAAGCTGCAAGATTTTTCAATGCTGAATGCTTTGTTGGTTCCGATTCACGAGCTTCTCTTGATATAAAGCTGATCTGAGTCGCACGTGTCTCCGACCATTATAAGCATATATGTTCGCTGATGATTGCCCAATGTTCGCAATGTGCAACTGATCTGAAACAGAAGCATTCTGTGCCAATATGCAGCAACACCTGAAATGTGGTCAGGCTTCGGTCGAGGTGAGGCAAGTAACATTTGCCCCACACAATTGCCTCGTAATTATTATCTCGAAAAATGAGAAGATCTAACCCCACCACACCGCCCCTCCACCCCCACACCACCACCCCGTGCCATTCAATGGCATTACCATTGCTAAATCCACAACCTGTAGTTTGCCATTGACGAGAAATAGAACTAAACAGCCATATGAATATTGTTCCTGCGTGAGAAGGTGTGAGGCTGGGAATTCGGAGACCAGTAATTCACTTCCTGACTCCCCAAAGCTTGTAAAACAACTTTTTGGGACACATCATGTGTGTGATGGAATACTCAACGGCTTGCCTGGGTAAGTGCAGCTCCATGAACACTAAAGAAGGTGAACACCATCAAGGCAATGCAGCCCGCTTCATCAGCAACCGATCCCACCTGAACCATTACTCCTTCCAGCACCGACGTACAATGACAAAAATGTTTGCTAAAAACAAGGTGCACTGCAGCAATTCATCAAGGCTCATTCAACAGTCGCTTTTAAAGCCGGAGTCGGCCACCTAGAAGAGCAAGGGCGCAGACGCATGGGAACACCGCCAACTGTAAGTTCAACTCGAAGCCGCACGCCTTCTTGAACTGGAACTACTTAGCCGTTCCTCCACTGTCACGGAAACAAAATATTGGAACCTGCTTCCCCACAGCAAGATAGGCGCACCTGCAGCAGTTGGATAACATCTGCTCCAACATGCTGCTCACCAGCACCTTCTCAGGGCAATCGGGATAGACAACAAATGTTGACTTTGCCAGCGACTGCCTCCTTCCAGCAAAAAAGAGGAAAAGAGTCCTTAAGTTACAACTAATTTGCGAACGATTCTCCAAACGTCGGACAATCGGGAAACGTTAGAAAAATGCAAGAAGAGACACTTATTTAATGTGAGGCGCCTCCGGATCCAACCTGTAGAGCTATCCATAGTGCAATAACAATCACATTTCCCATTTCCAAGGTTTAGTCGCATAACTGGATAACACTTTGCATTATAGCAATGAATTTATTGGTATAAAGCGATCGAGATTCCGAAAAATTGTAACAGTCTGATAGCATCAATTCGCTATTGATTTGCAAAAAAATCCATATCCTGTGAAGGGAGGAGGGAAGGAGGGTTTTAATTTACAATGTAATTCATTGTTAACGATGGATTCTCAGCTGGAACATTCGTGCGGAAGAATGCATTCCAATGAGACATCACTGAAACATAATTAAGCCATACGGATCAAAAAGCTACATTTAAGCATAAGCTTTTGTAAATGTACAAGAACATTCTATTGGTGGTGCGGAAGTTGGATATGTACCCCGTAACCGCCTCAATGAGCGAATCAGCAACTGGTATATGTAACCCCGCCCCCGTCTTCCTGATATTTAAATATCGGTTACTGGAGCCTCAATTCAACAGCCCAGGAACAGGTTGCTCAGTGAAATCTTGATAGAACCATTCTCCCAATTAACCAAAATGAAGAGGTTGGCGATTTTTCTCAGCTTATTGCTAAGTTCCTTATTCCGTGAGTATTTTTAAGTTTTAATCAAGTCTCTCACTCTGACTGCCTCAGTGTTACTTTATCTCAGGGCTCAGGAATAATTTCACCTGGATTAACCCTCGGAGTTGATTTTTTTTTAAGGTGTCCAGTCAGATGTTGTGCTGACTCAGCCAGAGGCAGTGAGCGGGTTTCCTGGAGGTTCCCTGAGACTGACATGTAAAACCAATGGATTCAATCTTGGCAGTCAATGGATGGCCTGGTTCCGGCAGGTCCCTGGAGAAGGCTTGGTTTGGATGTTTTACTACCGTGATTCGTCCGGGAGCCATCATGCCCCAGGGGTTGAAATCCGATTTACTGCCTCAAAAGACACTTCAAGCAACATTTTTGCTTTGGACCTGAAGAACCTGACAACCGAAGACACCGCCATATATTACTGTGCAATGATGTCACAGTAAGAGGAATTAGCTCCAGACCCGTACAAGAACAGATCGACGGGTAATTCAAGAATTGATAACGGTCAGTAATAGTATTATTTGGAATATTAAAGCAATGTTGCGAACAAGATCACAACTGCCTTCTTGCGGAATTGTCACACTGAGAAGCGAACGAGCCGAGTTTTTTTCTGGTGTGAGAGTTTGGCTGTGGACATCCTTACAGTTAAGACTGCCATCTGTTGCATGGCAGGATCTGATATTTGTGTTTTATGCGCCTGATACTTGGATGCAGTTGCCTTTCATTGCGCTTTGTAAAGTGTTGCCTAAATTCCAAAGCAGATGAGAATTAAACACTATTTGAAGGGAATGTTAAGAGGCGGCACTGAATAGAGAGTGATCGCAGTTTTTGTGCCAGAGTACTTCACTGTGGTGCTACAGGAGAGGAGTGGGTCGAACGTACTCTGCCTCGACTACTGGGGACAAGGGACCATGGTGACAGTGACGGCAGGTAACAAGCAAACACTCGATTAGTAAATGTTTTATTTGCATCTTCGTACTGTGTTTGTGTTTAGTTTAATAACCCATTAGTTCACTGTAGCATGTGACTGGTGCAATTCCTATTAAGATAGTTTTCAATTTTTCATGCAATTCCGACGATTAAAATGAATTATATAAACGAATTATTTCTCTACAAGAATAACGTGCTGCTGAAGGTTCACTCCATGTTCGGTGTAATTTGGCTTCGATCTACTGGGAAGGCGTGTGGCTGGCTTACTTCAGATAATTTAAATAACTAAGAGAGCTTGGTGTTTCTGCAAAGTTTAATCTCCATGGCCGTAAGTGTTGTGATGAAATGCAAACAGCAAGTGTTTAGACAATGTTGAAATACAATTGTACTTTAGGGTTTCTGTCGTGGTTAATCCAAATAACATCTGCATGCTGCAATGTTTCTGAAGGAAAGCAGCGTGTGTTTAACAATGTTTGAAATACGATTTTAGGCAGAAAACCGAATGTTTTCAAGGTGAAAAAATAATTTTAAACTTCGTGTTTTAAAATAAATTTTTGTAATTTTGTGTGTGCTGATTTACATTGATACGTATTAATATAGTGTTGACTTATATCTACCTTAAATAAGAACAACAATAAGAGACATTCCCTGCTTGGATCAGATTTAAAATAATGCAACGTAAATATTGTAATGTAGTAATGTCGCCCGATAGTACTTAAATACACTGTGAAAATCATCACCAATGTACTAAACATGATCCATCCAAATTCAATCCTTCTGCCATAATTTCATATTTCAGTTTATTTTAATAAATGATTCGATCAGTGACAGGCAGCTTCGGTGCAATAGATTGAGGTTTATTTGAAACGTTACATCTGATGCTGCTGAAAATATTTAGAGAATGAAGCAATTGTGGGATCCAATCCTTCGGTGTTGTGATTTGGTGTTTATCCGTTGAGGAGAGTGTGTGCCTGGGTTATTCTGAATAGCGTAAGCTTGTGAAATTGGTGATTCTGCACTGTCTAATGTCGATCACATTCAGAGGATGCTGGCTATGTGTTTAAACCTGGTTGAAGGAGGGTATAATGAGAAAAGAAAAGTTTAAGGAATAAAACAATATTTATTGATCATGCCGCGCATATTTTAATGAAATGTTAATTACAAATTCGGCTATACTGTATTGTACACGATCCTTACATTTAATACGTCAAATAGTACTGTAATTATAAAGTACTTTGAAGTGAATCTGATATGGAGTTAAAATGACTTAACACAAATGTTTATAATGCGGCAATATTTCCTAAAATTATGAGAATAACGAAGAGTATCAATATGCATTTATTATGCATTGTCTGACTTCCAAAATTCTGCACAATTAACACTACCTGGGAAAATGCGGAAATTCAAGGCAATATTTTGTTCTTCCTCTGACCATACAGACCTCACTGCAATGTTCAGTTTAATCAAGAGTTCCAAATTATTTGCGTCCTCCCTGTTTTATGCAGATGATTGAAAGGTACTGAATAATTGCCAGTAAAAGGTGCGCTGTAAATTGCTGTGAGCCAATTCAATATAGTTGCTGGGTTACCGAACTGTTACTGGGCAGCCGAAACCACATTGTTCCTTCTAAATTACCTGTTGTTAGAGAGTGTGACTATTATCACTGAAACAGTTTTAAACAGTTTGCAAGAGGGATAGTCTTTGGCAGAGAAAGAATTGCTCATATGTTGCTATGCAAATTCAGAGGGAGTGCAGAATGCCTAAGGCTGGAGATGGATAGAAACCGCAATTGAAGCAGGGTAGCAATCATAAATGTAACTTTTGAATTAAACAGCAGCTAATCCTCCAAAACTGTGCTGCATACAGGATAGAATTAAAGACAATGAACAGATATACCTGAGAGCTACAATTAATTCTCACTAAAATTGATGTTCCTTTTGCTCAATGTTGCAGTTGGTGCAGATGAATTGTTATCTCTCAGTTTTACACTGACCATTCCGGATCTTAATTTCAAAAAGTAGAATAATCAGTTTAATGCTCATTTACCTGCATTGTGTGAATATGAATTACAGGAGTAATATCTAAATGCTTGTCTGCATTATTAATTAGCGGAGACTCTGATAATGACCAAAATAGCCAGAGTTGTTTTTAATGCAACTACCTTTAAGATTTAGGTTAATATTTAATTTCCGGAGCCTTGTTTTAGTTAACAGATTATGTTATAATGCCTTGTTCATTACTGAGATGAGTACCTTGATAGAAGTTGAACAATTTTAATTGATCACTTCTAAACGCAGCATGTGAAATTCTCTTTGATAATAGATGATGTGTATGTTGTGTCAGTGTGGTGAGGACCGTAAAGAGTTTACAGATTTGCAAGTAGAGAACAGTGCAGTGTAATAGATTATTGATCATATTATTTTTTTAAAATGGGTTTTAAATTAGATTAGATAATATATTTGTCTGAATGTGTATGGAATATATTGTTTAGTTTTTATGAACTGTCATATTAATTCATTTAAAACTCTATGATTTCAAAAAGCACAAATCAGAAACGTGTATCAAAATAACTAATTTAGAATAATAGAGCAAATGATTGCCAAAATAAAATTGTAACATAATAAATGTTCGAAATTATTAAACTTAAATGATCTCCTCAAATATGCTGCGTTGTGATCAGGGTTACAGATTTGCAAAACCTCAGTTTATTTTTTTTTAAATTAACTGAGAAAACAACAAGTTGCTTAGCTTTGCTTGGCTCGATAAGGTGTGACTGCATATTTAGTCAATTATCTTTTTGTTTTGCCTCGACATTTTCACTGGTTATATTTAATTCTGAAATGATGGATGTCAAGTCAGTGGATAATCGATGCTGAACATAAATTTCTCCCGATTTACTAAATTCTTACCCTGTCAGTGAGACCGTGTTACAGGTGTAAAATTACCCTGAATGAAAATTAACTTGAAGGACCTGCTCCCAGCGAAGCCAATTCGTATAAATTTTGAAGATTGCAGGCAGATAGGGAGAAATTGCTGCCAGTTAAATGGAGCTTTTCAAGTAAGTATTTGTTTTGTTCCAATGATATGATGTTGGTGGAAATTGGCCAAACAGTTACTCAAAATCAAAAGGCTTGATGGAAATTGACAGATTGTCGTGATCTACCTGCTAACAGAATGTTTTTGCATCCTTTATGCCTGTTCTGTTCCCGTGTGCCTGCTCACTGTGCAAGAATCAGGAATCCTCCTGACTGGTTGAGAACCTTCTGGTTTGTTCATCTGTACGTCAGGGAATGCAGTTCTATCCATTAACTGAAGAAATTTGAATTTTGAGAAAGGTGTAATTTTGGCTTTAAGTTTAAGGACGAGTGTCTTTAATAAGATGAATATCCCAGTTTGTGCCATTCAGAATGAACATTTCAGTACACACAAATTGGTGACGGTTATCTTATCTGTTGAGTATTTGCGGTATCTGAGCCGGGGGTGCTTGATGGTCCAGTGCAAAAGGAATTGTTCATTACCAAAGCAGTTTAGGCAGAACTTTAGGCTGAATTCTAATTCTGCTGTAACTGATGTTATGGTAATTGCCAGGACAGTGGAAGCTTTAGAATCACTTAACTATTCTGTCGCTAACCTGAATGTGTTTGCACTGGCAGAGTTCAACAAAAATTAATCAGTATCAAACTAATAAAGTATGTTTTGTCGAGCTCAATATATAAAAATACACTTCACATTTGTCTGAAGAAACATCAGATAGTTATTTTACAATGATTTCAAAAAATGCACAGTTTTTGACAAAGAGTTGCTGGCTAATCGCTTACAATATCAAACCATTATTTAATCAGATTGACCTGACCAGAGATCACATTCAGGTTTTTTTCAGGAAGTGACTGTAAGACTCCAGAAATCAGTATGTGCTCTGCTATGATGGAAACTGGAAATAGTTTTCACAATTCAAATGGACAGTATGGTGTCTTGCTCTCTATACAACCCAAACTGCGATGGAATGCTTGATGGGGAAATATTCATGTAGATGTGCTCAATTCATTTCTAACCCGAACACAAACAGCCCGAAGAGTGTTTTTGGGCCAGCAGAGAGGCAGTCTGAATTTGTCTTTAAATCCTTCTTGACTAGAAAGGCAGGATTGAATGGAGACTTAAAAATCAATTCCCTTAAAGCTATTCAGAATTGTAGCGACTATAAAATTTATCTACCTACATACATACCTATGAGTCTTTCTACCTATCTACATATGATTCTGTACATCTATATCGATCTTAGATTATTTTCAATATTCACTCTACCACGGTTGATCTTTTGCACTTCAACAAATTAAGGATAATCTGTCCTAGCCATTGACGGGACAGAGCAAGGCGTGTTCTACATTATATCCACCTTATTTTGATTGTGAACAGTCAATATTTAATTATTATCACATTGGGACCTATAATCTCCAGCCAACTCTTATAAATCCTGATCGGACAGTGTAAAACGGTCTCTACCTCTTTCTGATATTACTCCCGCAGCCAAGAGGGCTGTTTGGATTCATTATCACTCTCCTTCTAACCGTTAATATAGCTGACCTGACAGACAGACAACGCAGACAGTGTTTCAATGTATCTATTTTCTTGTTGCATCTTGCTGGGAGATTTTGTTCTGGCATTGTAAAAGAAAACTTAATTTGAACGTAAACAGTAAACTGATTCTTAGAGCCAGACACATAAAAATGAATCACTCCACAGTGTAGATGAAGGAAGGCAAATTTATTGAATTTGGCATAGTTTTTGATTATTTAGCTTTCCAAATGTTAAGTGTTCAATCAGTTTGAATATCGGATTGTTTGATCAAAATTTGTAGCGCACAACCACCGTCTCAAAGGCAATTCGGGAGGAGCAATCAATCCTGGCATAGCCAATGATGCACACATCCCGTGTTTTTTTTTTATGTGTTTGCTTTTGAGCGCAATTTCACTTCAATTTGTTTCAGGAATTGATTGTGAAGCTCCCGAGAACATTACCTGTTCTGATCTGATGGGAGATTGGGAGTTACTTTGACAATTTAAATGGAGAACGAGTTGATTCCCATACAAAAGAACCATCATGGTGAAATTGTGTTTAAAACATTTATTCTCTTCATTTTCCCTTGAAGGTAACGGGAAAGGACCATCTAGAATCAATTGCAATACTAGACTCTGTCACCACACAAGTTAGGAATTAATTTAATAACGTTTCTGTGAGACATTTAAAATGGTACAGTCAGTCTGCAGCCAGCAATGACTCACAATATCCTGTAAGGCTCTAAACTTTGATGGAACACCACATATCCCTTCAGTGTAGAGATTTTATTTTTCTTTATAGCAGAGGATAAACTAGACCTGACAGAGGTATTGAACATTATGAAGAATTTCCTTCTGGAGGAACGTCTGGATGCCCAAATTGCACTGAGTAGAGTGTAATCAGAGAACCGTAGATTTTGACAGCACACAAGGTAGCCCTTCAGCCCATCTTGTCTTGTGTCTGCTCTGAAAGAGGTATTCAATTAGGTCACGCAAGCCAGATTTCACTCAGAGGACTGAAAGTTAGATTTTTTTAAAAGTATATGCCTGGATACCTGGTGCGTGCGATAGCTTGAAATCCCAGACCAGTTGGCTCACTTGCTGCTTATTTCGCTTGTTTATTACCAATCTGCTTGGCAGAGGAAACAGCTTCTCTCTATTTGCTCTATCTAAAGGTCTAATCATTTTGTTTAGGTGCATTATCCATCCTCTTAAACTATTCTGCTCTGAAATGAACAGTCTTAACATCCCTTATGCTTAACCAAGGTCCCACATTCCTAATATCATCCTGGTAACGTTCTGTCCGCTGAAGAAGACATTGGCATTATTCCTAAAGTGTGGTGCCCGGAATTGTACACACCATTTCAGCTGAAGTCAGACCTGTAACTTGTAAAAGGTCATCATGCCATGAGTTTTTTTTCAAAATATGTTCAAAGCCCCTATCGATCTGAAACACTTTCTTACCAACCAGACCAGCTTTCTCTTCCACCTTGTGAATATGGACTCCCACTTGCATTTTGCGAGCACCTTCTTAAATTTATGCCATTTGGATTACAAGCCCTATTGATGTAGTTCCTCCAAAGTGTAGCACTTGATGCTTATGTATATTGAACAGCACTATGTGCCTGTCCATATCCTGTATCCTCCTCGACACGCACCACGTTAGTTATAGCAAGAAATCATTGCCCTAACATTGGCTCCTTTGAGACCTCACTTTCTCCTCTTTCCCGTCAAAAATGCACTTGCTCACCAAACACTCCACCTCTTCTCGTGCAGCAAATCTTAAACTCAATGTAGCTTCAATCCTTTAATCCCAGTGGCTTCTTTATCTACAATAAGCATTCGTTAGGCACTTTATAAAATGCTATTGGAAAGTACAATTCTAGATATCCGTCTCTCGCCGTGACACAAAATGGACGCTCTGGTATAGGTTTGCCCTTATATCCAGGATCTGACCTTCAGATCCATGGTGTTCAATTGATTCCAATATCAGGGGCTGTGTGCAAGGGCGACAGATATGGCACCGTCTGGTTTACGCCAATGGCCATGATGAATGTTTAACCCATGTTTATTGTTTCATTTTCAGAGCTCGCCGATAACTAATTGAATAATAATATCATAGTGTGGTATTGTCATTTAAGGCACATTCGGCCCATCAAGTCTATGCCGACTCTTTGTGTTGCAATCTTTTCAGACACTCCTCCTCTACTATCCACATTCTCCAAAAGCTTTTATTTTTAAGTGCCCACTCACATTCCTTCAGAAATAATTGAATTCTCTTCTTCCACCACCTTCGTTGGCAATGAAAGCCAAGCCATTACCACTCATTCCCAATTTTTCCATAACCTTTCCTTTATTGACACTAAACCATCCTGCAATTTATGCCTGTAGCTCATCAACCGTATTGCTATGTTTGCATTCATGCATTGTAATCTGTCTTTATATTCCTCGTATTTCTTATTTCGCTTCTATATAACATGAAACTATTTAATTCTTTCGCACTGTCCAACACTCTCACTTCATAAGCCGAGTTCTTCTTTTCTGCGTCTACATGTTGGTGCACAACTCTTTGCCAATTGAGTTTAAATCCTGCCCAACCATTTGAATGAATATTTAAGGAATGACAATATTAGACATTTGGAGATGAAACCTGCCTCAAAGTTCCAATCATTTCAGTGAAAATAAGAGATGACGGCAACGATCATGAAAGTAGTCCTTGTTCCCAACGTTGAAATGCTGGAACATTTTGTGCACAATAACAAGGGCCATTTAACGTGGAAATTTCAGTTAACTAATTGGGATTCGCATTTAATTGGCTTCAGCTAATTGAGTGAGAGAGGAGCAAGTTCGGGAGATACTCAACCAGGAGAAAGGGATCGGAAAAAAAAAGTCACATTGAGGCCCTCTTCCTGAAAAGCAGAGAGAAAGTGATAAACTCAATTCAATGACGATTCATCTACATGTTGACTGTAAGAAACCAGGTGATGCAAAATATTGCTCTTCAAACTTGTGCAGTAAATTCATCAGGCCACATTTTAAAGACAAGTCTAAGCATTTATTGTAAACGTGCTTTATTGACGTGGGAACAGACATTTAAAGAGAATAAAAGCTAGTCTTAATAATGCTGATGATGAAATGGCCTGAAAGGCCCATCTGGTTCACTGAACTCCTTTAAGAAACGAAACTGCCCATCCTAGCCCGGCCTGGCCCATCTGTGATTCCACATCCACATCAAAGTTGTTGACACTTAACTCCCCTCTGAAAGGGGCACACACGTCAAAGGGGCATTAGGTTGGGCGACATAAGCTGGCCTTGCCAGCGACTTCCACGCCCAATTAAAGAATAAATTTTTTTTAAAACAAAGATAATTGAGCAAATGCTTGCTTTGGCAGTTAGGTTTTAAAGCAATATATCTCCGTTTGTCATCGGAAAATATTTCCATTGTATGCTGGTGATGAGAGGTTGATAGCAAGATAATTTCTGCAAGAGTTCAGTGGAAATAAAGCGCAACAACCTAAAGTGAAACTGTTTGGGGACTGGTTCAGTCACACGCTCTATACCTGCCAGGTCACTCATAAAGAGGCCACTCAAAGCCGAAACATCACCAGACCTGAGGGTAAGAGACAAAGCCTGAGAAAGTTAAAGGCCAGTCTAGGTGCCAAACATTATATTGGATGAGTAAAAGCCCTCGAATTCATCATATTTGCCAATCGTGTAGTTTGAGTTTCATTCCAATGTAAATCACAAGGAAGTATTTCTCCTCTTTACAAATATCAGATTTTTAGTGACTGGACTTTCAAATGGCCATTGTCATAAAGTAGGATATTCAGAAGCCATTTGCTGCGCCACAACCTGCGAGAAGGAGCGAAATCAGACCGACTAAATTATTATTATTTTTTTTATTTTGGTTTCATTCTGTTTCTTGAGGGGCCCATATTGTCCTGGAAAGAGTTAAACCCCAGCTGGATACTCCCAGTGTTTTTTTTTAGTTTTTATTTCAGATTTCCAACATCCGCAGTATTTTGCTTTTAGAACGAAGAGAAGATTATGGGTTTTCTTTGAGGCACTGCCGGGGAATGTGATATCAAACGGGCAAAGCAGACAGTTTCGGGTTTAACATCTCATGTTAAAATCGGTACCTCGCACAAAGCAGCACTCACTCAGTGCTACATTGCAGGCATTAGGTACACTTGTTTTCAAAAACTTGGAGTGCGAATTGAACTCACTTCCTTTGTGAATAACAATTTCTTTGTGTTCAAGATTCCAAAAGCCCAGAAAAAAAGGTGATATTTTGTTTCATTTTATCCTACATTGACTGATCACACTGGGAGTAGGATCAGTGTCTGCAAGCCTTTACTTGTAATTGTCAACGACTCAACTTCTGACATGGATGTGCACTTTATTTCTGTTACTGTTCAGATTGAGCAGCGCTGATGGCAGTTTTCATAGACTCGGCTGCACTCCTTTCAGTATAAAAAATTAATGGGTGATCGAATTAAGGTGTTTCAGTTCATTCATGAAATTGGACATGAAGAGAATATGTTTGCTTTGGACTAGGTCCTCCCAATTAGTGATTTAAATTTTCTGATGACATCTAAAATGTCTAGGGTGTGATTTGGGCAATGATTTCCTTCAAACTATGGAATATTGTAACTTTGATTTATCCCACGATTTACTGAGGTTGGGAATCAATCCACATTTATCCACATTTAAAAAAATAAAACTGACTTTCTTTCAACAAGAGTATCGCGGGTGACAGAACAGGGGAGGTGTTAAATGGAGTCAAGGCACATATTTTTACAGAGCGATGCAAAGGACTGAATGTTCTCCTCCTGTGATATAACCACCCTATCATTCTCTGATTCCTTGATTTCGGGACGAGTGATTTTCTGCCTAAAAAACGATTGTACCTGACCTTATTAACATTGTTGCACCGGCATTTGGTTTAGTCATTCCCAGTGGTTCTGGGTGGACATACACATGGAATGTTATGGAGTCTCCCGGAATTGTTTCAAGTCACTTCAAATAATGAAGGTGTTTACACGGCAGGGGGAGATCAAATATCAGAAATAAACATTCTACTTGTGAGATTGAAAGCTGAATACCGGGTTTCTGATTCTGAAGATGATGTTTTGGTTGACATTCATTTCTGCTTCACAGTTTCTGAATGCACCGATCCGGTGATTACTCTACAGCCACCGCCAATAGAACAGGTCTTACTGGAGGTGACAGTGACCTTAACCTGCACCGTGAGTAACGCCCCTTATGGAGTCCTCGTATCCTGGGCCCAAGAAAAGAAGCCTTTGAAATCAGAGATTGCTGTCCAGCCAGGAGAGGTTCCTAATGGCGTGGTCAGCCACCTGAACATCTCAACACAAGCCTGGCTGAGTGGGGCTGAGTTCTACTGCGTGGTGAGCCATCAGGATATGCCGACTCCTTTAAGAAAGTCCATCCACAAGGAGGAAGGTGAGTGCTGAGATTGAAACAAAAAGCGAGCCATTGTGCAGATTCCCAGTGTAAGGTACAATTATTAGTGGTCAGTGCATTAATGGGCTACTTTGATGGGTAATTCCACTGACAGAAACATCTGGGCCAATAGGTGATGCGTTTGAGTAGAACATCCACAAGTAGGCGAATGAACAAGAAACTGTTCCACAGGATTAGATGATATAAGGTGGGAAGAGCATGGCGTGGAGCTCAGCCAACAGCACAGAGCTGTTGGGCCGAGTAGCCTGTTTCTGTGCTGTGAATTTGATGAAATTTTCTCGTCCAATCCCACATATTTTCAGGGTAAATGATTGCATCCACCTCTGCTCCAAGCTAGAAAACCGGTAAGATCCCAAAGTGGAAAATGGAGATCTGGAAAAGTCAACACAAAACACATTTCTCGCACATCAAGCCACCAATGACATTGTCCCTGGAATTCCACATTTTCTTTTGAAATGTATTGTAAATTTTTTGCAGCTAAATATCCGCTGGAACCGTCCATCTCTGTCCTCCTGCCCCTGGCTGAAGATGTCTCCCCTCAGAGATTCATCTCCCTCAGCTGCTTAGTGAGAGGTTTCTCCCCCCGAGAGATCTTCGTCAAGTGGACCGTCAATGACAAGCCGGTGAATCCAGGGAACTACAGGAACACCGAGGTGATGGCGGAGAACGGCAATAACTCCTTCTTCATGTACAGCCTGTTATCCATTGCAGCGGAGGAGTGGGCCAGCGGCGATTCTTACTCCTGTGTGGTGGGACATGAAGCGATTCCCTTGAAGATTATCAACAGAATGGTTGATAAATCCAGTGGTAAACCGAGTTTTGTGAACATTTCCCTTGCACTGATGGACACCGTTAGTTCATGTCAATGAGAATCTATCACTTACATTTCGTACTTTAGTAGAAATAATAAAGTATTTTCTTCCAGTTGTGAATTAAATACACAGCCACTTAATTAATTGTGTTTTCCAGTTTCGCTACTTTTAGACCTGTTTAGTTGATGTCAGGAATTTACAGTTGTCAAACCCGCGTCTCGTACAATCAGTGCCCCCAGCTCAGATATACCCTGGCTTTGAGTCAGAATAATGCTCATTCATTACAGAATTCTGCAAAGTTACTTTATCAACTTGTCCCTCGCTGAGGTGAATTCTGACAATTTCCCATTTCCCACACACAGCAGTAGTATTTAGATCCCGTTGTTCCTGTTTCACTTTTCGTCCATCCATTCAAACTTCTACCAGCTGGAAGTTGCCGCATTGCACCCACTGGGAACTGAAGTGAGGGTCACACGGGAAGGAGAATTGTATCTCCACTTAACCAACATAGAAAGGGGGCACGGCATTAGTTAACGTAATGTACCAGCACCTCCCCAACAGAGACAATCAGAGGGGAAATAGTTTAGCCAACGAGAGGGAGTGGAGAGGGGAACACTAACTCACTAGACTCCCAGTTCCAGAGCAGTGGATTTAGAAGTGAACAGGTGTCTATGATATGTGTTCAGATACACGGCGGCTTCTAGCTTCCTGCGCTCAGGTGGTAAAGTTCAATCATGGTGCAACATGATATCCTTGAAAGTATTTTCAATCTCTATTTCTGGAAAATCACAAGTTGCCAATGATTTCTCATAATCCAAAACTGAACTGCTGATTCCATCCTTCCTGTTTTTCCGGTTCTGTTTCCATTGTTTCTGGGGTATTTCTGTTTAATTGTTGATTTCTATCGCTTGAAGACACATTGAACCCCAAAGAAAACACATTCATACACAAAATGGCGAATCGTGTTCACTATCGATCATACCTTCACTGTCACGCCCCGTTATTCATTCAGGGATATGTGGAACAACAATAAAAAAGTGCACACACTGACACAAGCTCATAAACACATACACAAGCATACATACACACGCACACACACACACACACATAGAAAAAGATACACACACACACCCTGGCACAAGATTACACACACACACACACGCACACACACACACACACACACGCACACACACACACACACACACACACAAACACATAGAAAAAGATACACACACACACCCTGGCACAAGATTACACACACACACACACACACACACACACACACACAGACTCACACGTACACACAAACACCCAAACACACACACACACATACACACACATACAAACACAAGGTCATACACATGCATGGAAAAAAGGACACACATGCACAAACATGCGCAAGCATACATATGCACACAAATATACAAATAGACACACACACACACACACACGCACACACATTCACATACATACACAAGCATACATACATTCACAAACATACGCACAGCCGAATATACACGGAGCCACTCATATAAGCACACAGATGCACACGCAAACACTCAGCTACACACTGATAAACATACACAGGCAAACACACAGAAACAAACCCACACAAACACGCACACACACACTCACAAGAGCGCACATATACAGAGGAAACATGCACAAATGCACACTCAGAGTAACACGCCACAAACATGCACATATGCAAACACACATGCACAAATATACACACACTCTCGACAAACAGGCACATACACTCATACACATACAAACGCACACACAAACACAGGTACATGCACACACATACACAAAGGCACATGCCATTGCACCTGCACACGCACACACGCGCATACACCTAAAAATGCATACTCTCTCAAACACATGGACTCACAGTCACACACATGCAAACGTGTGTGTGCATACACACACAAGTAAACATACACACAACAGAAACAAATACAGATATACACAACACCTTAAGCAGACTCAGACAGGACGTTTAAAAATATACATGAACATGTTCATTACTATGCTTCAACGAACACAACAATATAGCTCTAAAGACATACTATCACACACAATAATGCAAATGCATAGGCATTTCCATGCACACATTAACAGATTGACACACGGGCACACAGACACATAGATGAACAGGCAGCAGCATTTTCACAAACAAAGGACAAGAAACAAATATGAACATATTCACACACTCACAATAACACAAACACATATAAAACACACGTTTTAGTACACATGGAAAAATAGACAGACATGAACACAGAGTTATAAACATCCATCAACACATAAAGTTAAGCCTTAACATACTTCCACGCTCATGGGGGCTAAATCATTAACATAGCAAACATAGAACATAAAACGTCATAATTTCAGACACATTAACAGGCATGGACGTAAACAAAACCAACATCTGACAGCATCTGCGGAGAGAAATACAGTTAACGTTTTGAGTCCACATGACTCCTCATCAAAATTATGGAAAAATAGAAAAGGAGGTGAAATATAAACTGGTTGAGGGGTGGGGGGAGGGTGGGACAAGGAGAGCTGGATAGAGGGCCAGTGATAGGTGGAGGCATAGAAGAGATTGCCAAAGAAATCATAGGCAAAAGGACAAATGAGTGTTGACGGTAGTGATGTTAGCTAAGGAACATGCTAATGGTGACATTAAGGGTAGAAAGCAGGACGAGCAAGTGACAGATGGCCCTCCTAGGGATGGGGGGAGGGGGGGAAGGGATCAAAATAGGCTAAAAGGTGGAGGTAAAACAATGGGTGGAAGTTAAATTAAAAATATAAGAAATAGGTGGGAGAAGAAAAATATATTAAAAATAATTTTTAAAAAAACTTATAAATTATTTCAAATATTGGACCATACGCACTCTGGGTGATCACTTTGCAGAACACCTCCAGTCTGTCTGCAAGCATGACCCAAACCTCCCTGTCGCTTGCCATTTTAACACACCACCCTGCTCTCATGCCCACATGTCCAGCCTTGGCCCGCTGCAATGTTCCAGTGAAGCTCAACGCAAACTGGAGGAACAGCACCTCATCTTCTGATTAGGCACTTTACAGACTTCCAGACTTAACATTGATTTCAACAACTTCAGATCATGAACTTTCTCCTCCATCCCCACGCACTTTCTGATCCCCCTGTTTCCAAAAATGTATGATTTTTAAAATAAATTTTTAAAATATATTTTCTTTTCCCACCTATTTAAATTATTTCTTAATTTATTTCCATTCATTTTTTATCTCCACCTTTTAGCCTATTTCGCTCCGACCCCACCCCCCACCCCACCACATCACATTTCCACCGTCAACACGCCTTTGTCCTTTTGTCTATGACATCTTTGGCAGTCTCTTCTTTGCGGCCACCTATCACTGGCCCTCTATCCAGCTCTACCTATCACTCAACCAGCTTATATCTCACCTCATTTCTATTTTTCCTCAGTTCTGATGAAGAGTCATCCGGACTCGAAATATTAACTGTATTCCCGTCCGCAGATGATGTCAGACCTGCTGGGTTTTTCCAGCTTTTCTTGTTTTTGTTTCAGATTTGCAGCATCTACATTATTTTGCTTTTCTGGACGTAAACAAACTCTTTGACACAGGCATTAATAAATGAACATAAACATCAACGCATAAACAGGCACACTGATACACACACATTTACAAATAAACAAACATACATACACAGCCACACATAAATAAGCACATCAGCATTCATTCCACATGAACACACACATCAGCATTCATATAACATGGCACACCAACACAGTTAAAGCCAGAGCATGAGACACTCGTGCACATATACGCAAATCATTTTTTTAGAAAGGGAATGCCAGGCTATAGACGGAAGTCGATTTCAAATGTACTTTTTTTAACGGACACATCTTCCACAAATTGCTCGGAGCACATAAAGACCCAGGAAACACACTGAAGCAACGGTCATAATTATAAACTGATTTAAGTAAATTATGTGCCAAACATTGCCACCACAAATAAACAAACAAGATGAAAATTCACAAAGAGTTCAGAGTCTCAGAGTTAGTGGGTATCAGTACCTATCATTAAAATAATTGTTATCAATTAGTAAACCTCCTGCAATTTACAAAATTGATCCAAAATGAACTGGTACCGAAGGGGGAAAAACATATTTTCCAATAGGGGCAGGATGAGGAATGTAAAGTGAGAACAGCTGTGGAGCTAGCGACAGGCAGAGACTGCCGAGACTCGCCAATTTATTACCAGATATGCACTGAAAATTTAAAAGAGAAGACAAATTAATAGCAGGAGGAAGATACAATAGATCTAAAATATATTTTAAAAAGTAAGTTGCCATCGGTTTCTAACAATGCAGTTAAATTTCCTCGGTTATATTCCTGTAGATTCCACAGACCGCATCTGGATTGAAGACAATGAGGACGATAATGGGAACATCTGGACAACCGCTTCCACATTCATCGTCCTGTTCGTCCTGAGCATTTTCTACAGCACTGCCGTCACTCTGGTGAAGGTGAGAAGATTCAATCCACTAACACTACAATCTGACAGAAGCGGTTTGAAAACTTTCTAAATATTTGAACAATTAAAAACTATAACTTAAATGCACCAGATCATAAACATCTGCTTCAGTATTTTCTCTCTCTTTTACAGATCAAGTGATCGGTTGAATTTCGGACCCCGTAGCTTTTCCTTTAATTCCAATTTAAAATATGTTCTCTTGGTCACTGTAAAAGTGAAATGTTCTCACTTTGTAATTCCTGTAACCGAACCTGTAACAGAATTTCCGTTTTTCTGTTTGAAATGTGCGAGATTTTAATGGTTGTAATGAAATTGGAGCATCTAATTTCCATGGACTTAGAATTCCATTTGTCGTTAATTAACTTTTCTCGTTCCTTAATCACTATTGTTCCCTTCCCTTTCCGTTGAGCCGCCGTTTTCTCTTTCTGATGTATGTTTCAGTGGTACATACAGTTTAACAACTCAGAGTGCATGTTCCCAATGTTACGCTCAGGCATTATATTCACGTTTGCTAACCTTAAAATAAACTTTCATGTAAAATATTCTCTGAAATTGCTAATGAATGTGGAATGAAAAGTGAACTAACCATGGCTTTGCTGAATTCCTTTTTCTGCGGTCCATCGACACTGCACCATTTTCCCTATTACACATTTCTCCCTATTTCACCAGTCCTGTCTGGGATCTATTTGCCCAGAAGGCCCCAATGGGCCACCCATCGTCCCCTCCGTGCAAAGGGACCTTTACCTCTGCCTTTTTCTGGCAATTGCCTGAGGCGGACCGATTGCACAGGGAGGGTCACCTCGGTGATTTGATTCATAATCTGGGTGGTCACAGTCACATGCCAAGTAATTTTAAGCAATAGCGTTCGGCTTTATCGGAGGCTGTCACATGACAGGATGTTGGAGCAGAAAACTTCCTTAACATTGCCCCAGCCAACACTCCCACGGTTGGTACAGTCAGGGTCATAACAGGGTAAAGATCCCTCTTCATTGTCCAATTAAACACTTTGAAGGCAGGGTTGCCGCTGGCTAGATATATAACGCAGGCATAACAGGGCGCACTAACCAAGGGGCGATTCCAGAGACTGGAACGTGTCTGGCACTGACATATGATCGAGTGAAAATCCTGTAAATTATTACAGAGCTTTAGGTCTATTGGACATAACGGGGGACAAAACCGCGAAAATGCTCAAAGACGGGGTTCCACGTGCTGCAGCAAGTAAACATAAACATGAGGCATGTTCCGTGATCCTGGGGCCTATCGGATACTGAGACACTGGCTTAGAATTATCTCTTAAAAACACAAACAGACATTACCCCACCCCACCCAAACCAACGCCTTTCTCTTAAGCATTTACACTGTCCCCATTCCCGTAAACACACACTGACTCTCCACTTCCACCTTTTCTTTTAAATCTATTAGCCCTGTCATTCTCCCTTTTGCTTCGAGAATGAACTGTTTCCCTGATCAGCTCATTCCTACTGATACCATCTTCCTGAACTCACTGAACATCACCCCAGGGATCCTCTCTCCCTGCTCCATTCCCTCTGATAACATCTCCGTAAACTCACTGAACATCACCCCAGGGATCCTCTCTGCCTGCTCCTTTCCTTCTGATACAATCTCCCTGAACTAAATGAACATCACCCCACGGTTACGTAATCACAGAAAATGCTGCAAAAACTCAGCAGGCGCGACAGCACCTGTGGAAGCAGGAAGAGAGTTGACTTTTGGAGTCCGCCTAATAAACGTTATAACGGCTCGAAATGTCAACTTCGTTTCTGTCTCCACAGTTGCTGTCAGACCTGCAGAGTTTTCTGTGTTTCTTTCAGATTTCCAGCACCTGCGGTTTTATTCTTTTATCACCCTTGGGGTTTTGTTCCATCTGCTTCATTGTTTTTTCAGTGGTTCCTTCAGCGCCTCCCAATCATGGGAATATCAGGAGAAGTTTCTCTCCACAACCTACTATTTCCAACATTTTCTCTAAAATCCCAGAGTTCACGGGCGAGGTTCCTTGTTGCTGAATGTAGGAAGAGTGAGGCAGGAAAAATTACCGACGCGTCTTAAAGACTCGGAATGCTGTTTGTTAATCGGTGAAGTTAATGTTTAAACCCTTTATCTCTCCCAATCTGACTCCCATCCTCTTCCACACTACCGTTCAGGACATTTGAAACAACAACAGAAAATGCTATAAAAGCTCAGCAGGTCTGACAGCATCTGCGAGGGAAAAGACAGAGTTAATGTTTCGAGTCCGTATGACTCTTCTTCAGAGTCTTCTTCTCTGAAGAAAAGTCAAACGGATTTGAAACGTTAATTCTGCCTTTCTGTCCACAGATGCTGTTAGACGCGCTGAGTTTTTCCAGCGTTTTCTGTCTGTGTTCCAGATTTCCAACAGCCGCAGTATTTTGCTTTTACCGTTCAGGATATCCCTCCACTGTTAGCTGCATTTATTTTTAGCCACCACCGTTGTGCTCCTGTGTTTCTCTGTCCTTTCCCAGTCTCGGAAAGACTCAATGGACGCACGGCCCCAGTAAGATGCCAAGAGCTCACTCCCACGGGCCCACAGTCCTCAGTCAGGGGTCACAGGCGGAACAAACCTCCCCGCTGAGCGGGGGCTGTGGACGGCCTGTGATCACTCGCTGCTGAATCAGTGCGGGAAATTACCAATTACAGTCGATATATGTTATGGTTCAATGAGTGTTGAAATTGAGTGGCTATTTTAATGAGGACGGAAGTCACCTTTTCATTCAATTGAAATGCCCTTTTTAATAAACAGCAGGCACGAGCAGGGTATGACTTCACAATAACATGGCCTTCGTCGATTGGTCCTGCAGCGAATGATGTCACAATTTTTCCAACACGTCACTGCACCGTGATTGGTTCTTGTTCCATTAAAGTCGGCTGTGCATCAGTTCATTATTCTTACTCTGGATATTCCAATATCCTTTTCGACAGTCACCCCAAACCTTATGAGACAATGATCGCTGTCTCCTTGATGTTTCGCACTGACACTTGATCTACCTGTCTAAACTCATTTGCAAGAGCCAGGTCTAGCAGTGCCTCCTTTCTTGTTGTACTGGACACATACTGCTGTACAACATTCCCCTGAACACAATCGAGGAGCTCTTGCCCTTCTCTGTCCTTTACACTGCGAGTTTCCCAGTCTATATTCGGGTATTTATTACTATTCTTTCATGTTTGCACCTCTGTGATTACCCTGCAGAGTTGTTCCATTACATCCTTCCTACTCGCAGATGGACGGCAGACAACACCTAGCACTTAATTGCACATTTTCCCCCTTAGCTCTCGCCAAATTGATTCTGTCCTTCAACATTCTGGGATACCCTCTTTCTGCAGCACTGCAATGCTCTCTTTAACCAATACCGTCACTCCCGTCCTTTTCTTCCTGCACAGTCTTTACTGCACACCTTGTACAGAGGAATATCTGGCATCCAGTCCTGCACTTCCTTGATCCTGATGAAAACGGAAATCTATGAAACGGGAAGCAGAGGCAGCGCGGCCGAATTTATGAGAGAATTGCAGTAAGGTGATGCAGTGCATACTTTCCAAAGCAGTAAGAGGACAATTATCTTGAGGCTGCTTTAAAAACTCACGTTGCAACTTATAACATTAGACAAGCATATGGACATCGAAGATTACATGACAATCCTGCAGTCTGTGTCACATTTCCTGTCCTGTTTGAAAATTCTTGCATCGGAACATTTTCTACCACAGCGCACATTCACTTGTGCAGCACTCACTTAGTGTTTAAAGGGCTTTTCAACTATATGAAAGTGGTAGAAAAATTTGAAAAGTTTCCAAGTCCGTAGAAGTGTTTAAAATCATAACAAAACACCCATCTGCCTTTGGCCTGAAAAGGGACAGCAGGGAACTTGTATCAGGCTCGTGACGTCAGGAGGGGCGCGCCGTCGCCAGAAGTCACCCCGATACTACATTTCACAGATCATTTTGTCCATGGGCCATGCACCAGCCAAAGGCTTAAATTCTGGCGGCAGCCAGTGAACCAGTCAAATTATGATTCTCCAGAGCAATCAGGGCCAAAGGCCTCTCATTCACCCCTGACCACAAAATCCAGGTCCGTATCTTTTTATGAGAAAATAAATTGTGATCATGCTGCAATCTTTGGGTGTCAACTCCATTGAAAAAAAAACCTTTTATTCTCCAAAAACATAAACGTCAGTCCTGAAGCAGCTGGGCTGAACTGTTTTTATTTAAAATTAATGCATTTAATGCAAGATATCAAACCACATAATTAACTCCCTGGAGCTTCATATCAGTTATAAATGTGACAATCTTTCAGTGCAGTGCAGAAGGCGTTCAGAACATTTGTTGAAAATGCACGGATCACCAAAAGACCTTCTGTCTGCCATTTATTATCCAGTCCTTGCAGCTATCGGCGTTCCAGGTAAAGTATTGTAATTAGTATTTTGATACGGAAATCGGTTATCTGCAGGAATTCTACTTTTTAAAAGCATTGTATATCCATAACGTTATACCCATTCTCCCATTTCGCCCTTTATCTGTATAATGCTCCCCATTAATGGAGCAATTCTCCTCTTTTAACAAGTATATTTTTCCCCTCTAAAAGCAATTTTTCCCCACTTTATAGGTATAATGTCTCAATTTTGAAAATATAATTTGTTCCCTTTGCCTAAAATTCTCGCCGCTAATGGCTTAATAATATGCTGTTAAAGGTGCAATTCATCGCTGTTAGTGGCATAATATAACCTTGTTAAAAACAAAATTTCACAATTTAAGTGCTATCATATCACCCTGCTAAGTGTGCAATTTCTCGCTGTTAATGGTAAAATATTACCGTTCAGGGTGAAATTTCTCGCTGTTAGCGGTATAATATCCCCCTTATAAGGGTGTAATTTTTCGTTGTAAGTGGTATTATATTACCCTGTTCAACGGTGTTTTGCACCATTTAGTGCTGGTGTATTTTCACACTTATCACAGTGCAATTGCCTTTCCATTCTGTTACTGGCATTGTTGCTGAAGGAGAATTATCACATTGTAATCACGGTGCAAGTGTGATCGTCTTCTGTTACTGCAGTTGTATTTTAAAAGTGACATTACAGTCTTTCCATTGTGTTTCCAGTATCGTTACTGAAGGTGAATTATCACATTGTAATCACGGTGTGAATGTGATCACCTTCTGCTACTGACAGTCTAACTGTGGTTGAATGATCACTCTTTAATCACAGTTAGAATGTGATTGTGTTCTGTTACTGACAGTCTAACCGTGGATGAGCTATCACACTGTTTTCACGGTGCAAATGTAAATCTGTTGTGCTGTTCGCTTTGACAATGATCGAATAATTCCCACGAATTCCCGCTGATAGAGACCATTGTAACATTCAATATTTCCCCAATGAATTTGTTGGAAGGACATCATGAGCACCCAGTTTTTGACAGATGCATAAACAATGTAATAGTAGACGTCTGATGAATATTCTATATTAACACCACAATCACAGAGATGTGTTTCTGCTCTCAGTCTCCAACACTAATTGGTTCATGAGCTGCTGCTGACGCTTCTACCTGACCACTGTTGACGCCGGAATTTCCTTCTGCTGATATCACCGGGCAATGTCCCACATTTTCCCGTCTCCGCTGTTTGTTCACATTGAGTGAGGCTGCCTACTTGGTTGCGTCTTTCACATCTGAGGCGCAATGCTTTGATTTCAAATATCCACTACAGGACAACGTTGATAGTTGATCCCGACAGTGCAATGCAGTGCGGAGTCAGTGCTGCATTGCAAGAGGGACCTCACTCGGAAGGAGACTTCGGCTTCCGCCATTTCCAAAGGTTCAGATCGACACTGATCTTCCAGTTGACTATATGTGAGGAGTTAGAATGTATCTTCACATGCAGGCAAACGCCCTGTCTGGAAGATCAGAAATCATTCATTGCCCCTTTACTCCTCGCTGTATGTGGATATTTTTGAGCAGGTTCAATTCCCAAAGTTCACAACAACGAATAATTTTCAATAATTATTGCCAATTATTATATAGGAAAGGAACTATGTTGATCTGCAGTGAGATATAATCCGCGCCCTTGTTAGTTTCCACACTTCTTGATGCTTGTTTTGTTACTTACCTTCGTCATTATTTCCTGCAATGTCTTGCAGATGCATACACTTTATTCTTGCTTATACAAAAATTCTATGTTGGTTTCTCAGTGCTAACGATGCCTTTTGTTCTCCATTAGTTTTTATTAAAATATTTGACATTCATATAACTTTGACCTGCCCTATATTGAATTACGGTTTTAATTTTCAAAGCTGAATCACTTGCCCATTGCAATTGCGCAACTGGGGACCACATCTGAAAGGTACAAATTCATGCAGAATCCTATACAATTGTTGATTTGTTTATAGTTTGAGCAGTAACCTTCCTGTATTCGTTCTCTCCCAAACTCACACACACACAAACTCAGTCTCTTTCCACCTTCTCTCTTTCTCTCTCTCTCTTTATTGCAGCTAACCTGGCGGTGATTGTGATCCTTTCTCGAGGGAAATGCGGCCTCTCCACCTGTATAACCTATTATTTACAATCCCTGGCGGTGGCAGATCTCCTGCTCATTATAACCGCTGTGATATTGAACCGGATTGCTGGTATTTATTTCCCACTCAGTTTCCTGTCAATCACACCAGTAATGCAGTCTCCGTGAAGCCCTAATATATTCAACCATAGACAGCTCTGCCTGGTTAACTACAGCTTTCACCTTTGATCGATTTTTGGCCATTTGTTGCCAGAAACTGAAAGTAAAATATTGTTCCAAAAAAAACGGCGGCACGGGTTATAGGGACAATCTGCGCAATCAGCTGTGTCAAAAACACCTTCCAGTATTTTATATACGAATCTTTGTAATAATTGACAATGTACCCTGGTTCTGCGATGTAAAAGTGATATTTTATACCTCACTTGCATGGATCGCCTATGACTGCATTCATCTCATTTAAAGCCCTTGTCTCCCATTCATTCTGATTTTACTGCTCAATGTCCTGACAGTTAGACACATTCTCGCAGCCAGTAGAGCTCGCAGGAGACTCCAGACCCGGAGAAATAGGGACAATCAGTGTGACCCTGAGATGGAGAAGCGGAGAAAGTTTTACTCTTCTGTGTATCGGGAAGTTTCATCCTCTTATAGTTGTTACTTTGTATAACTTTCCTCTATGTGCAAATTGGAAATGTTAAATACTTTTCAAGCTCTGAAATCAATCTTTCAACATTCATTCTTGAGGAAAAAGCATATATGCTTCAGTTTTTGAGTTCCTGCGGCAACCTGTTTATTAATGCAGGGAGCCAGAGTAAATTCAGAGAGGAGTTAAAGAATGGGGTGAAATATCCACTACTTGAATTTGTTAAATTATTTGGACGATAAGGACAGCAAAATCCAACTTCAACTGTACATAAGATTCCATCCTTCCCCCTTCTTGTCGATGCCACGTATCGTTTTCATTTCTAGTTAACAGTCACTCAGTTTGAAAATAAGACTGTTAAAGGCGCAATACATCCGAGCACAATTAAGTGTCAGTATCTGTTCTCTGGTAGTTAATTGTTCTCCTCCCCATATTTTTTGTGGTCTGTTTTATTCCCATCAGAATCCAGAGTCCCTGTATTCCTCGTAGTATCTCTACGTTCATGTGGACGGCAAAGTGTCGTATATCTGATTTGTTACCACATTCCAAGATGAACTGTTGATAAAGCAACAACAATCTCCCCGCGTCCCGCCCCAGTAATGATTCTGATCTTGATGGTTGGATACGCTTCGAAATGGACGCACATACTATCCTCAGGAATTGTTCTCCACTGACCAAGCACCGCTTTACAGCAAACACCTGAGCCCCTAAATATACAAACAGCGGACTGTGGGATTGCGATGGCAAAACACCATCAATTCATCTTCTGCGCTTTCCGTTGGCCAATTGGGAAGAGTCCCATCTCTAAAGGGGCCTCAAAAATGACCAACAAAATCATTTTTAAATAAGTTATAAAACTGCATAAGGACATTATCTTCATTTATCATTTATAAATCTTCAGCCGATTTCGTTTCCTGCTGTCCTGTTAGCCACGTTGATAAAGGTAGAAGGGATTTTTTTATTCATTCAATCGCTAAATGGTCTTGTTCAGAGAGCATTTAAGAGTCACGTTGAGGCCAGACAGCAGATGCTCTTTCCTGCAGGAAATAATTAAACCAAATGGGCTTTTACAGCAATTAGCAATGGTTTCATGATCATCATCAGACGCTTAACTAAAGATTTTTATTGAATTCAAATTGCCCAACCTTCCACGGTGGGATGTGAACTTAGCTCCCCAGAGAATGAGGTTGGGCCTTATGCAATGTTAACCTGGTCATAATACTGCTACACCACCACCTCCCATCAGTAGTTAGCTGGTCCTACCAATTTATCTTTAACAGTTATTTGACAACAGGCCCAGACGTGATCAACTATAATGTCAGTGGATAGCTTCAATATTCGGGGGGCGAAATTAGTTGTAGCAGTGGTACCGAGGTTTAGCTGTGGTTTGCTGAGGCACCCTCTACCATGACCCAGAATTCCATTTGTGAAAGAGGCCTGTGGGAGTATGCCCCGTATTTGCCTGGAAGAGGTGAATTGATGTTACACTGAAGTCACGCATCCTGACGACTGAAGTGATGGCAGTATACCGAATGTGGACTAGAAAACGCATTAATACATCATTCGGCAAACAGAAGCTCCAGTTCTGCAAAACTGACACTCCACCAATGTTTCACGATGGGCTTGGCACCTTAATATCATGGAATTTAATTTGGAGGATTTCTCCTGTCACAAACTATTTGATGTTATTAAGGCTTGTTTTTGGAGGCCTTGTGGTTGGTTTCTGGATTTCCCAGATGACTGTTCTGCAGCCTATAAGGAGAGGCAGCAGATCTGATGACGTGTCCACGGAAAGGCTGTAGCGGGGCCAGCGGTTGCGATGCCACTGGACCAGCAATGTTACAGCTGAAATGCAGTGTCGGCTATGAAGAGGCGAAGCTCTGCCAAATGCAATCTGTGGAATTGGAGCCAGACTCTTTAATGCTCCTTGACAGCGGCAGGAGTTGCCATTGCATTGTATGAACGAATATTAACAATCTCACTCTATCTTCTGACAATACTCAATGATCTGGTGGGAAGGATTTTGGGGTGTGCATAGCGTGAAATGCAAGCGAGTTTAGTTGACACTTAATGGATTCCAGAGAATAACAGGATGTTGGTGCTGCAGTGTTGCTTTGTAATGCAGTAGGGGTCTACAACTCGGCAATTTGGGCTGATTGGCGAGACGTTCCATTCGTTTTCATTTTGGGCGGATGCTGGATGACACTGACACTGCTCAGGAGCACATTCGTCTTTCGAAAGGCAGGTACAGAAAGAATTTGATGGATTTATTAGTCGGGTTGTCTCGTTATTTCCGTTGCATTAATTAATCCATTGTAATTCCCAATAAGATCAGTCGTTATTTTTTTCATGTTCTCCTTTACAAACTAGATTTTTTAAAAACTTATTCAACAGGAAACATTACCCCCATGATATCTTACAATATCTTTAAAAGTTGCACTTTTCTCACGTTATGATGTTGAATGTTAATGAAGCATGTTGACATTGAATGTCGCATGACAATCTAGAAGCCCCCATACAAATTCACCACAGAGACATTTCCTATCCTGTGTGAAAATCATTGCTGCATTACAATCAGTCAGCCTAACATTGCCGCCAGGTGAACGTCCAGTGAGCAGAATCGGGGCAATTTTAATGGTGAATTGGAAGATTTTCGGTTAATAACCGAAAGCTAACATGGATTTGTAATAAGGCAAAATAGACAAACTTGACTGAACTTTTCTCTAAAGTAATAGACAGGATGGTATTCGTGGGTCCCGATGGTTTTGCATCGTGAAGCAATTTAACACAGTGTCCCACAAGTATCGGTGTTCAGTCAATTGTCATTTGTGATATCTCTTAGTCATATGGACACGGGAACAAAGGATAAAAATTTAAGCTTTGCCCATAGCACAAGACATGGATATGGAGAAACCTGTGTGCCGGCTATTTGACATAATTCAGGAAAGACAGCTGGAATGCCAGGCACACGAGATATGGAATTTACTGCAAAAAATATGATTTGGAATGCTATAATTGGAAATAAATCGAGTTGGGAAGCAACATAAATCAACAGGCTAGAACCTTCGGTGATGCCAGTACAATGGTGTATATTCTGGAAGGAGGGCCTTGGGAGTTCTCAACATCTGCTGTGGAATCCATCAAGTCTCATGACATCAGAGAACATCAAATCAAACATGGATAAGGAAAACTACTGCTATTAGATATCAGACATCCAGAATCCAATTTTCCAGGATTGGGGATGGAGGTGATTGGTCGTTGGGGGAGAGGGTGGGGGGTGGTGTTGGAATCATCGGGTGTGTCCAGGGTTGTTACATTTGGATAGCAGGAGAGAATTAGGCGTGGTTGGGATGGTTGTCGAGGTGTTAGAGTAATACCCTGGGCTGTACAGGGGGTTGGAACGCTTATGGCGTAATCAGGGGCCTGCACGGTGTTTGGGGAATCGGGGGAGATTGTCGATGTCATGCTTGGCGAGTATTCGATGTGTTGGGAGGGTGTTCGGCAGGTTATCAGGAGTATTCACGAGGTCGGTTGGGTCCTAACTGGGTGACGGTGCAGTCGGGTGCTGGTGGTTTGTCGATTGTCGGGAGGGCAGCCTGGGGGCGGGAGGGTGGTCAGGGGTTGGGGAAGGTAATGGGGTGTAGTCCGAGCCGGGTTGAGAGGATAGGTGGGGGTGCTTCGGCAGTCGGGGAGGTGGGAAATATAATTGAGGTTTCCAGTGAGGGGTCGGGGTTGTCATTTCTATAGTGACCCAGGAGTTAGAAGAGATTTTCGTTCTTCTCACTCCTCCTGGGAAACTATTCTGCCGGGAAAGGCATAACGAACTGAAGTTTCCCATTTAAATCCACGTGTCGGATGGTTTGGATGGTTCCTGATGTTCTTCGGAAGTTTGAATTTTCCGGTCAATACCCGTGCAGGCCTCATATGGGGGCTTCCGGACTGGGGGCGGATGGTGGAGGTTGTGCTTCTCCCACAGCATCTTTGGGGTGCCTCATGGATGTGGCCCTATGGAGATCAGAATTTATTCTCAGTGTGTCCCAGATCTTCTGACCAGTGGATGGCCTGACCCCGAGGTACCAGAGAGATGCGGTGTTTGATCCCTTGTAAGTCCCCACATCAGGACTGCCCGGCAACTTCCCCCGGATTTTCCACATCCATTGGGCAATTAATACTGCATCTAGAACACTCCAGAACCCTGGGTTAGATTGGAGGAGTTGGATTGTCCTGGCATACTTAACAGAATAGGTACCCAGGAAACTTGAGAAGGATTAATACCAGTTCCAGCTCCTGGGTAACCAGAATTCAGATCTCCAACTCTGAAATGGACACCCCAATTACTGTCCAGACAGCCCGAGTGTGCCCTAGATCCCCGAATACCATCCAAAACCCAATTACCCATACCCTGACTAATACACCAAAACTTCAACTGCCGCCGAGACCACGGGGACAACCCCTATCCCCAAACTAATCCCCCACATTCCCATTGCACCCAACCCCCGACTACCCTCCCGAACACCCGAATCTCCCCCTACCCCAGACAACCATTCGGATAACCCAAACGCTACCCACACTCCCACCCCACGCTGCCTACTCAGCACCTCAACGCCCACCCACTAACCACCCCCCCGTCCAATCGTCTAGCCCCCTTCCCCCACTAAACGTCGACAACCTCGAACTCCCTGATAACCCTCGACCTACCCTATTCCCTCATCCCTTTACTTGCCACCCCACTACCTGACCCCGCTGTCTTGCACACTGACCTTCTCTCTGCGCTGTGCCAATCTGGCTTTGGAATCATTAAAGCTACTGCTAAACGATAGCTAGAGCTACAGAATTGCTCTGGATCAGCTTTCCCCGACATTCCTGTACGAGGAAGGAGGACTTTACACCTCACTGTTCCCTTGAAACCCTGTTCTGAATGCAGGTGAGAAATGTGGAGCTGCGGGGCAGGGGACGTTGAAAATTGCGGAATGGCCATCCAAAGCTGATTACCACTTCCGGGCCATTGTGTTTCATATTTTGCAGCTGATGAAAGCTTCCTTTATAAACCTTCAAACCATCAACATGAATTTCGTTAGTTTTTGGTGAGACGGGATTCCCCTGTCAGATCCACCCTGTCTGCCCAGAATCTAACATGCAGCCATTCTGTCCTTGAAAGAGCTGCGATCAGAGAAATCATTGTCTACCTCTTTCCGGAATGTGCTTTTGGGAGAAGGTCTGGAAAATGATGGTCCAGCTTCATCCCGATCAGTTCCATAAAACAGGACTTTGTTCTCTCCGGGCCGAGATTATAATCCTTTGTTTGTACTTAACAGTTGTATCCTCCAATAATACTTCCAAAAACATGCAGGCCCTGCAAATACATTGAAACAACGCCCTCACTTAGAAACTGAGTTAAGTGAATGACCTTCCAAGCGTTTCCATCACAAATTATGAAAGAAGATGAGATTCCCCAACTCATCACATAAATGATAACACCCAGAGCCTGCAATTTAGTAGCTATAAGTCCCTGTCATTAAAATAACCGTTTTGAACTACTAATTTTCCTGTGGTATCCAGTAAAAGGTCATATGAAATTGATCCAAAACACACTGGCACTGAATCTTTAAAAATACAATGTTCTGATACGGACAGTATGTGGAATGTAAAGCAAGAACGGCTGCGGTGTTAGTAACACACAAAGATTACTGAAAGCCACTAATGTAATACTAGGCATGCATGAAAATTTAATTCGAAACTAAGCCAAAAGCTTGAGGAAGATACAACAGAATGTATGTGCAAAAGATAATGGAACGTCCTGGATTAATATGCATATTAAAACATTTCCTCGGTTACATCCCCGGAGATTCCACGGGCCGTATCTGGATTAAAGACTCTGAGGACAATAATGGGAACATCTGGACCACTGCTTCTACATTCATCGCCCTGTTCTTCTTGAGCATTTTCTATGGCGCTGCCATCACTCTGGTGATGGTGAGAAGATTCAATCCACTCACACATCAATATGACTGGAGCGGTCTGAAAAATCTCCAAATATTTCACTGATTGAAAACTCCAACATAAATGTCCCAGGTCATTAATATCTGCTTCATTATTTTCTCCCTCTTTTACAGTTTAAGTTATCGGTTGATTTTCGGACCTCTTTGACTGTTCCTCAGTTGTTTATTGAGATCTCTGTATTATGACTTTAAGATATGTTCTCCTGGTGACGCTAACAGTTAAATGTCTTCATTTTATGACTCTGAATCTGTAATTGAGACGTTTGTGGACAGTATTTCCGCCTTTCTGTCTGAAATGCGCGAGATAATTATTATTTTAAAATAACTCTAGCTTATAATTTCACTATAGCTTGAATTGCATTTTTTGGATATGTCTTTTCTTTCGCTGTTGTCCCCTTCCCTTTATGCTAAATTTCTGTTTTCTCTTTCTGGCCTATGTTACACTTCTACTTACAGTTGGCAGCTCAGAGCATATGGGGTTGTCTCAATGTGACGCTCAAACGATAAATTCACTTTTGTGACCTTTAAATGAACCATTTCGACAAAACATGCTCTGAAATTGTTAATAAATCTTGAATGATAATTGCACCAAGTATGACTTTGCTGAATTCATTTCTCCTCGGTTCATCGACATGGCTGCATTTTCCCTATTTCACGGTTTCCTCCTTTCCCGACTGGTATTTATCCCGATTCCTGTCTGCAAAGTGTTTGAACTCGAGGCCCTTCAGTCGAAGAACGATTCCCCACACAACGCCCCACCCGTGTAAAGAGATGTTTACCCCTTCCCTTTTATGGCAAAAACCAGAAGCAGAATGATGGAACGGCGAAGAGCAACTCAGTGACGTCTCTGATCTGTCACAGCCAGCGTCGGGTCGTTCTAAATAATAAAGGCACTGTTCCTCAGAGGTTAATGCAGGGCAATGTTTGAGGAAGAATACGTTCTTTACATGTCCCATAAAATATTCCCAGGCCTCTACAGCTCTGGTTAGGCACGGAGTAAAGTGGCCCCCCGCACCACCCCAATACCCGCCACACCGCCCCCCCCCCCCCCCCCCCCCCCCCCCACATCCCGCACCCCCCCCCCCCCCCCCCCCACCCCCGCACTGTCCGGCTAAACACTTACAAAGCAGAGCAGTTGCAGAGCCGATATATAACTCTGATATTGCCGTTGGCACAACCATAGGCTAATTCCTAGAGGCCGGGAAATACATGGCACATAAACACCATCGAGACAAAATCCTGTCGGCCTTCTTATGCTGAACCGAGCAAAAGACATGAGAACGATTCTGAGAGATTGGGACCAATGCAGATCTGATATAGACATACTATTGAACAGAAATTCTACAAGCTTTCGCTAGAATTTGTATTCCCTCAGGCTTGAGAGGGAGCAGAACCCTGTTGGACATTGGGGCCTCTATGACACAAAAAGGAAATCAGCCTAAAAAAAGTGATGTGGTCCAAAAACCGGGGCTCGTCCAATACACAAACCCTAATGCCTTCTCTGGTACTTTTAGCTTCTTTGATCTGGGAGCTGCATGACTACTTGAACCCCTTATGAAGACAACTGCAGATAGTACTTCCACACCACGAAAAGCTTCCTATTCTTTAAGGATTTCACACTGGCAGATCTGGCCTCTTTATGTAGACATGGACTATCCAGAGAATTGTAATTATTGTAAGGCTGTTTACCCACTAAACAAATCCATGCTTCCCCGCATCAATTATTATTACTAAAACTAAAAGAAAACACGAGTTACCAGATTGGCTAGTCGCAACACTTGATATCATGCGAATTGTCAAAACTAGCATGAATTACTTATTGATTGAAAGAATGAAAAGGGCTGAGAGTTAAAATTTCGCATCAGGTTTTGGAAAATTCACGAATCCACTGGTCGAGAACATTTATAGAGGCGGAGATTAGAAGTGAAGGAAAGGGGTGAGATGGGCTTTGATAATGCGCAATGCACAAAAAGTTAACTGACTAAAGATGGTGGTGTAAGGCTGAATATGGGTTGCAATGGGACAGATGTTTCTGCTTGCTGTTTACACAGATACACACCTTACTCCTGATCAACCGATCACAACTGACCTTTGAAAGCAGCACTCCAGGCCGGAGTTGTTTCTTTGCTGCAACAAATGGTGCAACTCCGCCAGGTTTACAACTCGTTTTGTGTTGCAAAGTGGAGAGTGCCTAATTTCAAAATGAGAATACAAATATTACAACTTTGATTTTAAACATTGAATCATAGTACAGATACTGAGTATAGTTGTTTGAATTTGCATGGTATTACTAACGATTGAGTAAAAGTAATTATACATTTGGATATTTGCTGCACATAGATTCTAACATCCTGAAATTCATTACAAGCTGAGGCACCAGGCGGAAACCAACAGTTGTCCTGTTGTAATAACTGGCATGGCGCCTGAGTCTAAATATTAAAACCTTCCCAGCATTCTGGTAGATCAGTGCCGGCCTGCTTCTAGACCAATGTTTATCATTTCTAATGGTCCGTTCCCAGAACTATACAAGTAATACAGCATGTAATCTAACCAGGGATTTGTACAGCTGTAGCAAAGCTTTTCTCCTTTTCTGTTACAGCCTCAGTTCACGGTACAGTAAATAGACTTACATTGTGCATGTCCATTCAGAGTAATGAAAACCCTCTTGATCAGAAAAAACGACTTTTGGCTCTTTGGTATGAATTCAATTGCACGAGTAAACACTGCATATGTCGAAAACTGTATAAGAATCACAAGCCCAACTCTTCGTGTCTTTCCATCAGGAAAGTTTGTTTATTCAGGCAATCTGTGCGAGCACTCCACAGAAAATCCTTCAAAAGGGAATTGGTCAATTACTTGCAAGAGGATATGGAGCCCAACACATGTGGTCATTCAACGTAATTGACCAAAGCATCATTTACTCCGTCAATGTTAGAGTCGGATATCAATACTTCGTCACAATTAGGCACAATATCAGTTAAAAAGTCAAAAGGTAAAGTGATGCTTCTGTAACAGTTTTTTTTATTCATTTATGGATGTGGGTGTCCCAGGTCCAGTCAGTATTTAATGCCCACCCGTAATTGCCCTAGAGAACATCGTGTTAATGAGCTGCTTTCTTGAACTGCTGTGGTCCATGTAGTGTTGGTACACCTATGTTTCTGTTAGGGAGGGAGTTCCAGGATATTGACCCAGGGACATTGAAGGAACAGCGACATATTTCCAAGTCAGTATGATGAGTGACTTGGAGGGGAAATTCCAATTGTTGGTGTTCCCATATATCTGCTGCCCTTGTCATTCAAGAAGGTAGTGGCCGTAAGTTTGGAAGGTGCTGTCTAAGGTGAATTCCTGCAGTGCATCTTGTAGATGGCAAATAGTGCTGCCACTGTGCACCGCTGGTGGAGGGAGTGAATATTTGTGGATGGGGTGTCAATCCCGCGGGTTGCTTTGTCCTGGATGGTGTCAAGCTTCGTGAGCGTTGTTGGAGCAGCACTTGTCCAGGCAAAGTGGGATGTATTCAATCACACTCTTGACTTGCACCTAGTAGGTGGTGGGCAGGCTTTGGGGAATCAGGAGGTGAGTTAATCGACGCAGGATACCTAGCCTCTTACCTGCTCTTGTAGCCACAGTGTTTAGATGGCTAGCCCAGTTCGGTTTCTAGTCAATGGATGTGTCAGGGGAAGAGTAGATCAGGATTAGAAAAGCCGGCGTGAGGTAGGATGCTTTGAATTGACAGAATGTGTAAGGTGTTGTGAACAGTTGACATAGTGTAACTTGTGTCAGGAGTAGGTTTCGTTGGCAGTTGAGGAATGGTTGGGCTTGTAGTCTAGTTCAAGTGGGGCAGGATTGTTCGGACCAGAAATGGTCGAACGGGTTGGCTGGTTCAGGCTGTCTGTTGGGTCTGGGAGGTAGAGTGGGTAGTATAGGTCGAGTGGGTTAGAATAGTCCAGACAGTAGGATAGTTCTTGGAGGCAGGATGGGTTGAGGGGGGTAGGTTGGGCTAGCAGAATTGGGTGCTTCAGGGTAGGATACTTGGAGTGCTGTATGATGGGTTGGAGGTAGGACGGGGCGAGTGGGGTTGGGTGTGCCATTCGGGATGGATGGATCAGGGGTAGAATGGTGGAGTATGGTAGGATGATTCAGTGATGTAATCTGTGGCTGGCTGGTTGGATGAGTTGAGTGGGGCAGTATGGGTCAGGGGCATAGGATGGTCCCGGGTTTAGGGTAGGTGCAATGGGATAGGAAGGGTAGGGTGGTAGCATGGTTCGGGGAATAGGATGCGTCGGGATTAGGATAGGTGGAGTGGGTAGGATGGGTCGAAGTGGGTAGAATTAGTCCAGGGGTATTTTGTGTCTGCGGGTGTCTAATGGTCAGTCGAGGCGTGGGTGAGACGATTTGTGGAGGGAGGAATAATCGGGTGGTGTTTTTTTAGTCGGGGTATTCAGGGGGATGGGGTTGTAGTCCGGGGTAGGAAGGTAGTCGGGCTGTCAGGAGGATAATCAGGGCAACCGAGTGAGGAATGGTGGAGGGGAATATTGGGGGTCAAGTGGGGAATCGGGAAGTAGGAAATTATTTCAAACCCCCAACTTTTCCTAGATACCTATTCTGCTAAGAGTGGTGGAGCTACGTACGTTCTGCAATTTAAATTTGATTTCCAGATGATTCCAAGGCATCCAGGATAATTTCCCATCGGAAGTTTGAAGTTCCTGTGCAATATCTGTGTAATATTTACATGAGAAATTCCTGGGGGGGCCCCCGGGTGCATCTACTGGGGCACTTACTGCGCACAACCCCTCCCATCCCCACGTACCGAATTCGGAAGTTCGGTGCGAATGACAATGGTTCCCTGAATATAGTCTGCTCTGACCCTAAGTACAATGCTCTCTGCCCTGTCAATGGAATGATCTCTGTCCCCTAATACAATTTTCACTGTCCCCTTAAACAATGACCACTGTACCATAACCATGATGATCACTGGCTGCTAAATACAATCTTTAAATGTCCCCTAACTACAATGATCATCTTCTCCTAAATTCAATCATTAATGTCCCCTGAATGCAATATTCACTGTCCCCTAAAAATAATGTTGACTCACCCATAAATTGAACAATGCGCTCTCCGCAGGGAACATTTGTCAGAGCTCCGCAAGGGATTATTTATAAGTTTACTAGAAAAGCATCATTACCGCTGCTTTAAGTGTTATTTATAGATAATTATTTTAAAATAGACTCGGCACAGTCACAGGCCCCTGTGTATTGTACCCAGTTCGGTGAGTATGTTTTTGTCAAGGAGCTGGTGATGCGATTGATAACTTCCAGCGTTTTTTCTTTTTGTTTCTTTATGAGATTTTCAGATTTATTTCCATGTTACATAGTTGCCTTTGAATTACTTTCATCTTTTTCAGCTTGTGATTACTGGCTCTAAAGGCTTTACTACAGTATCACTTTTTACAACCAATGCTTTGTTCAAATACCTTAAGTGGGAAAATTAAAGTAATCAGGGATTCAAGCACATCATTAAACCGAGATGAGATACGGACCAAGTTGTGGCTTAAAACAGAGCAATTCTATTTAATTGATTTATTAACCTATGTTTGCTTTTCTACATATAATTTCCAATCCCTGTTTTGTAGACTCCAGCCGATAATAGAAAACACACTAATTTAAATCATGAAGTCTTCTTAATTTCACAAAATTCAAATGAACATGTAATTAAGAAAATACTTTGAAATGGAAGTCGATCTGTAAGTTTACTAAGCTAGATATCGGGCATTGTTGTTTACGTGTCGTCTCAGAGATGAAACATAATTGTTACATGTAACTGCTAACCAGACCTCCACTTTAATAGCAATTTCTCAAAGTGCACAAATCCAACCAAGAGGATAATTACTTTATATTTTAAGTTTCAGCTTCTTGTTCCATTGCCAGAACTCTCCTTTGTAAAAATTCTTATATATTTGTAACAAAGTGTGACATATGTTTTGTGCTGGATGTCCTGCAACATAGGTGCATCGGCTCCAAGACTAACTGCAAATATGCAAACGTAAATGATAGGTTGTTTGATAGTGACAGAGAAACTAATCAATCAATATAGACATTCATTTTGAGTGGAAAGGTTCGGCTCTTTTAAAGATAACAAGTTTATTTAAGGTCAGGAGGTCTAATTGTTCTAAATAAACATCAAAGAGGTATTTGAACATAATCATTATTTTATTGTCATTGGGCCAGTTTGGTGCAGGTCACTTTCTAGTTGTGGACAAAAACGCCCAACACTTTAAGATTTTTTTTTTCGCGGTATGGCCGAACCTAACTCTGAATGGTGATAGAAACCTGGAATATTGGCTGACCGGTACGATTCGAAATATGATTATGTCAGCCTATTGCCTGACTGCTCTCTGCAGCAGCTCTCATGCATCCACATGTGTGTGAAGAAGACTTTACAGGATCGACAGAGCTGACTGTCTTTTTGTTGTTTCCGGTGTTTAGCTCGATGCCGGGTGTTCCATCGGTTCTATTTTCAAACATTTTCTCCCGCTTGCTAGGCCAGTTAAGGGGGTAGTTATCACTCCACTGCATCTCCCTGGGCGTAACGTCACATAGAGGCCAAACTTGGGAAAGACAACTGAATTCCTTCACGAAAGTAAATGAATGAAACGGATTGTGCTAATTCATGAGAATGCTGTAGTTTCATGGTCATCATTCATGATTGCTTTTTTAATTTTCAGCTTACTTTCGTGAACTGAATTTATGTTCATCAGTTGACGTGGTGGGATGTACATTTTCGTCCCTGAATCACTAACCTTGCCTTCAGATTTACTAGTCCACGAACCTAACCACTATTCCAACATACACCAAGGCAATTGTCTACCAACGAGATATAGAGACTAGGGTTCAACTGAAAATATCAAAACTGAAAATGACAGGATTTGGTACCAAATGCTTTAAACTAAGGTGTCCAGATGGAGACATTCTGCATATTATCAATGCACTAATTGAAGGACAGGGAAGATTCCAGGACTTCTCCATTTGCTATGGGTCATCAACTTCGGGATAGGATCCAAAATTGCACTGGTAAATGC